>NC_062562.1:81015802-81315802 GCF_022837055.1 Prionailurus viverrinus
GTTTGTTGAAACAGAGACTAAAGCAGGGAATGTTGATAACGGCAATAGTGAAGGGTCTGTGAAGGAGGAGGAGTTTACAGGAAATCAGAAGGAACAGGCAAAAGTAAGAAACAAAGCCAAGAGACAAAGTTATCACAGAAGTAGAGGAAGAAAGGGTATTAAGGACAACATGATTGAGGTACCTGGGTGGCTCAGTCAGTTGAGCATACAACTCTTGACTTCGGCTCAGGTCATGGTCTCAGGGTCGTGGGATCTATCCCTGCATTGGGCTCTGTGCTGGGTGTGGAGCCTGCTTGGGATTCTCTCTCTATCTCCCTTTAACCCTCTCCCTTACCCATACACACACACACTCTCTCTTGATAAGATAAATTTTAAAAAATTAATGAAAAAAATGAGGACAACATGATCAACAGGATCAAATGCTCTGTAGAGGTTAAAGAAGATGTGGAATAAGAAGCCAAAGCATAAGAGACTCTTAAAAACTGAGAAAAAACTGAGGGTTGATGGGGGGGGTGGGAGGGGGGGGAGGGTAGGTGATGGGCATTGAAGAGGGCATCTTTTGGGATGAGCACTGGATGTTGTATAGAAACTAATTTGACAATAAATTTCATATAATAAAATAACTAACTAACTAACTAACTAAATAAATAAATAAATAAGAAGTATCAGTCAGATTTAGCAATGAGAAATGCTGGCCTTACTAAGACCAGTTTTAGCAGGAGCAGAAGCCTAATTACAATGGATTGAATACTTAGTAGGAAATAAGGAGATGAAATGGAGGAGAATGAGAACAGTAGCTAGAGGAAGATGGGGATGGAGAAAATTGGTTAATTTATTTAAGATGGGAGAGGCCTTGGCATATGTGAAAACTAGCTGGTAAATAACAAGTGAAATATGTTTATTGAATGTGTATTATGTCCCTGGGTGAAGACATGGAAGTTCAGAGAAATTTAGCCACTTGTTCCAGGTCATACAGCTAAGAAGAGAAGGAGCAGGGATTTGAACCTAGATACTTGTGGGTGTTAAAATTGCCTGCTTCTTAAATCAGCCATGTATTTGTAGTCTAGAAGTAACATAGATGGAGAACAAGTGGGCTCGGCTTTGGCTAGTATTGGGAAAGAATAATTAAGTCTTTGTAGTTTTTCATTTCAGAAAAGTAGTGAATATGTTATTTAAATATGCCATAGTATCAAATCCCAGCCTGTGGAAATCAAATCCCAGCTTTTTGTGATATTTTGATAAACATTGCCATGATACATAGTGGAAAAAGTGGCTCAAGGGAAAGGGAATTAATGATGTCTGGGAAGAGGCCAGCCGTATGGTTATATGTGTGGAAAATCAGTTTTTAGGAAAGCATTTTTCCTTTTCCTTTCAGTGTCTTCACTTGTCAAATATTAAAAACTAGATATAGGTCCGAAACAAAATTGGCCCATGGGAAAGACAGCAGTCAAGGTTATCAAAACATTAGAAAACACCAAATTGTCCCACCTACTCAGAAACTGCAAAATGATCAAAATGCATATGTGGCCAACTGGGCCATCTGTTCTAGCTAGCAATGGCCTGGTCAGTGTTTGCAATGCAGACACCTGTCAGAGAAACTCGTGTGTTGCAGGAAGCACAGATTTGGTGTTTTTGCAGGTCACCCTCTTCGTTTTGAGTCAAAATGAAACAAATATTTTGGCATTAGAATCCTGAATATGATACATCCTCCTTCTGATGGAATTTGGAAGTATGGTTTGCATCCCTCACTGTGGTTGGCAATCCTATGGCACTTAATACAAACATCAGAACATGGAAAACCAAGATGTATTTCCCTTCCCTGCTCCTTGGTAACTGTAGTTATCTCTGATTTGTAAAATAGAAGAGGAAGGAATGGTAGCAATATTATTAGTGTTAGCTAATACCTATTTGTGTCAGACATTGTGTTAAGTCCTTTGCATGTATTTACTCAATTACTGCATTTCAGATGGTTTGGAAAGATATAATCTGTGTGGAAACGAAAGCTAAGAGAGTTTGAGTGACTTGCCCAAAGATTTATAGGAAATGCTCTGACAATAGAATCTGGGTCTCACTCCAGACTCAGCCATAAAGTTATATTCTTTTTTGTGTCTGAAGAGAATGTGGTTGGTGATATTTCTAGATGGCTTGAGATTCAAGATAGTTTAGATCTGCCCATTATCCTTTGCCTTACTGAGCATTAGGGTCTCAGCCAGAGGTTCACTTTGTAATAAAAGCCAGAGTTATGACTTGACTCCAAGTCTTGTGTTTAAAAATTGACCGAGAGTAAAGCCAAACCCTAATCACCTTCCCATTTGTAGGAATAAGAATAGAGAGCAACCTGCGGTCAATCTGCAGTCAGAAGCATATATGTTGTGGGCGCGTGGGTGGCCCAGTCGATTAAACTCTTGGTTTCACCCTCAGGTCATGATAATGGTTTGTGAGTTTGAGCCCTGTGTCAGGCTCTGTGCTGACAAGGTGGAGCCTGGTTGGGATTCTCTCTGTCTCCCTCTCTCTCTGTCCCTCCCCTACTCATTCTCTCTCTTTCTCTCTCTCAAAATAAATAAATAAACTTGAAAAAATATAAAAAAGAAGTATATATGCTGTTACAGACAAACATTTGGATAGATATTTTTTGGAGGGCTTTGTGAATATCCCTTACCTGAGGACAGGGAAATAAATTGAGTATTAATTCTGAACTGAATTCTAGTGTTGTAATATTCCATCCCCGTCCTAGGCACAAATGATTGTGCAATTTAGATGCATCTATTAGAGCTAAAATTTTTGAAGTAGGAAATTCCATCGTGCATTTCTGCTAGTATGTTAGACCTTGCATTTGGAGGAGGCCCATTTCCTCACCTCTAGGTAGCTTCTGGCAGACTCCAGGTGGGAGTTTCTAATATCTCCACCTACTCTTGTTTTCAGAGTAGGCAGAGACTCCTCAATCACTTTTTTGGATGGGTCATTTCTCAAGAGCTCTGAGATGTGTGTACTTGAAAGTTGGGACAAGAAGAGGACAAACACCTATACAATTGATAAATATTCAACAATTCGATAACTATTTACCAAAGTAGATACCAGAGATACAATGCTGAATAAGTCAAAGTCCTACTGTAAGGAAAAACTGACTGTGTTGTGGTTGTAAAGATTAGGGTAAGTACAAATGCTAAGGGAGCAAAAGACGGACAGCTTCTTAGATAAAACATGAAGATGCTTAATTTTGTGTGTGTGAAATTGAAAGATCAGGAAGGAGAGCTATATTCAAGAAAGGACCAGCATGTGTCAAGGCTGGAGGCAGGAAAGAACATGGCATTTATGAATAACTGGAAGAAATTTAGCATAACTTGAGAGAGGAGATGGAAAATGGGATCCTGAGAAGAATGCTAGAACCAGAAAGAGCTTATGCCCATAATACAGAGTCTATACTTGAGGATGTTTCAGCAGGAGGTCATTATGACCAATTTGTATTTTAGAAAGATCACTGAGCACAGAATATGGAGAATTGGTTAGTTAAGGACAGGAATGAAAGAGGGACACTTTTGGTAGAAATCCAGGGAAGAAGTGATGGATGTAAGCAAAGGTGGTGGTGGAAGACATGGAGAGAAGTGCATTCACTTAAGAGATATTAGAGAAGTAGAATCTATAGGTTTGGAAGTTGGAGTTGAGGGAGAGTGATGAGTCAGAGATAACACTCAGGTTTCTGACCTGGGTAGAAAGTGACGGTCTTCATTCTGATAGGGAACACATCAAGGATGATGAGTTGAGTCAGACATGTTGGAATATTCAGATAGAACTCTCCAATATGCAACAATAAGGAAGTTAGGGAAGGTGTTTGGCTTGAGAAATAGATTGGGCATGAGCTATTTTCCATAGATGAGGGTTGAATCCATCAGATTTGATAAGATCACCCCAGGAGAAGGAAAGAGAGAAAAGAGGAGTGAATTAAACTCTGAGGTATACTAATATTTATGGCAGGGGCAGGGAGGAATTTGCAAAAGACCCTGAGAAAATACAGTTAAGAGGTAGGAGATACCCTAGTGGGTGGGTACCCCAGAGGCCAAAGAAGAGAGCATTTCCAGAAGGGGGTGAAGAAGCCAACAGGTCAAAGGAGTAAGGGAAGTCAAGTACAATAAAGCCTGAAGAATGGCTATATGTTATAGCAGTATAGAGGTGTTGGTGAACTTGAGTTGGACTTTCTATGTCTAGGAATTTTTCAAGTTCTAAAAAAATAAGTGAAAGTAACTAATTTTTTATTTCAATTAAAGCCTGAAATATTGTTTTTTAACCAAGGAGACTTTTTTTAATAACTAAAACTTTAGGATGTGAATTGATAATTTTTTCATATTTTGAATCAGATTTTTTTTCAGAAAACAGTATCACATGGTATGTTTCTAAAAACAGTACACATTGTTAAACTTTTTAGATAGAGATTAGTTCCCAAAGTGAAAATAAAATCAGCCATGCATCAGGCTTTATCCTGTTAATGCTCAGTGTAATTATAATATAAAGTATTACTAATGTCAGTAGATGGTATGAAAGCAATAAAAGCATAATAATAGTAATAACTTATATTTGATAATATTTTGTACTTTAGTATCCATTTAAGCATGAATAAAAGCTTATAATCAAATAAATACTTTGAGGGCCAGGAAGTAACTGTAATTAAGGAATATAGTCATTTACATTCTTTGTGTTCAAGAGCTTTCAACAGTGTAGTAAATCCAAAAGTTAATGCTCCACACCTCTATCCTTTGTGAGCTTGCCCTTGTATACAACCTTCCATATATATATATATGTGTGTATATATATTTAGAGGATAAAGCAGACATGTATTTGGGGGGGATAAAAAAGATGCATTCTGACATTTCATCTTAATTGAATCTCTAATGAAATGCCTTTCTTTCAGTCTTTCTATATACAAGTTAATCCTAAAAAAGTATCAGTAATGGCCAATTGTTAAAGAAATTGAGAGATAGAAGCTAGAATCAATAGTCCCTTAGGAGTACATAATCAAACAAACAAATAGCTATCCTGCAACAAGAACATCTTGGTTACTGTGGGAATTCATGTAGTTATGTTATCTTTAGAATGCTTCTTCAAGAATGCTTGCTTGAAAGTGGCTTTTATGTGATGTTGCATTGACTCTTGGGGGTTGCCTCTCACATGTACTTAAAATATGAATTATGCCCTAAGTCTCTTGAATCTCTTCAGAGTCTTACCCCAAGGAAATTTCATTTAGAAGGTCCCAGGGTGATTTCCATTCATCAATTATGAAGGAGAGAGATTCAGGGTTTTGAGTTTTAACCATTGCAATCTTTGATATTTCCAGACTATGCTTGGAAAAAATTCCTAAGTCTAGTATATATTTTCTTTTGATGTGGTCATTTAAGAAATAATAGGTATATATCCACTTTGTAATTTTAGCAAGGCATTCAAAGTTTCTTATATTGTAATTAATATCTAACATTTTTTTAGAATAATAACACATTTGACATTTCTATCCAAAAATATATATATTGTTCATATATTGTTATAAATAAGTGATTGAATAATAAATTGGTTTAATTTCTAATAATAGTAAAAATGGATGCATTATTTCTAATAGTATTTGAAGTCTCTTATCAATCCCCTATTTTGCAACATAGAAATGATGAAATATACAAATGAGTAAGCCAGACTCTAATACCAGGATTTCCCACTCTTCCAAAGATGAACTGATACTATTAGAGTGACATAGTGATTGCTAAAATGTTATTTTGCTCTTCAATCCTCCCCCTCTCAATTCTAGTCTAGTCTTGCTTTATGACTGATACGTGAAATAAAAATATTTTCCACAGGATTTCTCTGTACCCCTTAGCTGTTGTCAGCTTGTTGGTTCAGCTCATTCACTGCTGCCCGTCTACTCCTTCACTCTACAGATGGTAGTAAGTCAGTAAATAGAGGCAGTCACTGAGACAAGGTGGTCATTCTTGTTCTGAAGCCATAGACCTAAAAGTCTCTGACTACTTTATATTAATACGGTCATAGCCTTCTGCTTTGGAAATGTTTCTGGTGGTTAGGCATTGTGTGGTGCATGTATTCTGTATTTTGCTAAAAACAGTTGGTATGATAAGTAATAAACATATTCTTGGTTGTTATTTATTTGTAATTTATAATTCCCTACTTAAAAAACAATTTGAGACTACAGTACTCACCCTTTATCCGTGGGAGATACACTTCAAGACCCCTAGTGGATACCTCAAACCGTGGATAGTACTGAACCCTATACTCTTCTTTCTATACATACATACTTCCGATAAAGTTTAATTTATAAATTAGGCACAGTACGAGATTAACAAAAACTAATAATAAAATAGAATGATTATAACAACATACTATAAAAGTGTATGTGAATGTGGTCTCTTTCTTTCTCAAAATATCTTAGTATACTATACTCACCCTTTCTTCCCATAATGATGTGAGATGATAAAATGCCTATGTGATGAGATGAACTGAGGTGAATGACATAGGCATTGTGATGTATTGTTAGGCCACTATTGACCTTCTGATGGTCATCTGCTTCCAGATCACAGTTGACTATGGGTAATTGAAACCTCAGAAAGCAAAACTATAGATGAGGGAGGACTACTGTATTTACAGCATAAAAGGAGTTATAAAAAGGAGCTCAGAAAATAAAGGAAAAGAAGCCACTTAGAGTAACTGCCTAACTCTTGAGTTATTTACTTTAGTTGAGTACTCAGTTTAACTCTGAGGCATTTCCATTTCAGCCATAATGGAGTACTTGTATTGGACTAACCAATCAACTATAATCAATCCTAAAACCAAACAAAACATAAGTGGAAACTGTTTTTGCTTATGGACAACAGACAGTGTAAGACCGAAGGTGAGCCTCGTGATCACCGCAGCTTTCTGACTCTGAGTGCAGAGCAGTAACTTGGAATCCAAGCAGAGCACGGTAATCCTGTTGAGATGAGGAGGCAGAGACCAGAGTTTGGGGCAGGGGAATTGGCAGGTATCTGTGGAATAGGGCACCTGGAGGGAATTTCTCAGAGGGAGAGCCCTGCCAGTTTTGTGGAAATTGCTCATGGTTTCTTGGTTGGCAGATGGGCTGCACGAGTGCAGAATGAGACCAGACTGAGGCTCATACAGGAATGGGAACAGAATACAGATAGTAGAGGGTGTGTGGTGTTAGAGGACATTGAAGGTCTGGTGTAACCAGAGTGAGGAAATCATGTTGACACCTTGAAAACACTGTGGGCATCTAGCTGAGATACCAAAAAGGCAAGAAAGGCCATTCCTTTTTTTTTTTTCAATATATGAAATTTATTGTCAAAATGGTTTCCATACAACACCCAGTGCTCATCCCAAAAGGTGCCCTCCTCAATACCCATCACCCACCCTCTCCTCCCTCCCTCCCCCCATCAACCCTCAGTTTGTTCTCAGTTTTTAAGAGTCTCTTATGCTTTGGCTCTCTCCCACTCTAACCTTGTTTTTTTCCCCTTCCCCTCCCCCATGGATTTCTGTTAAGTTTCTCAGGATCCACATAAGAGTGAAAACATATGGTATCTGTCTTTCTCTGTATGGCTTATTTCACTTAGCATCACACTCTCCAGTTCCATCCACGTTGCTACAAAGGGCCATATTTCATTCTTTCTCATTGCCATGTAGTACTCCATTGTGTATATAAACCGCAATCAATTTCTTTATCCATTCATCAGTTGATGGACATTTAGGCTCTTTCCATAATTTGGCTATTGTTCAGAGTGCTGCTGTAAACATTGGGGTACAAGTTCCCCTATGCATCAGTACTCCTGTATCCCTTGGGTAAATTCCTAGCAGTGCTACTGCTGGGTCATAGGGTAGGTCTATTTTTAATTTTTTGAGGAACCTCCGCACTGTTTTCCAGAGTGGCTGCACCAGTTTGCATTCCCACCAACAGTGCAAGAGGGTTCCCATTTCTCCACATCCTCTCCAGCATCTATAGTCTCCTGATTTGTTCATTTTGGCCACTCTGACTGGCGTGAAGTGATATCTGAGTGTGGTTTTGATTTGTATTTCCCTGATGAGGAGCAACATTGAGCATCTTTTCATGTGCCTGTTGGCCATCCGGATGTCTTCTTTAGAGAAGTGTCTATTCATGTTTTCTGCCCATTTCTTCACTGGATTATTTGTTTTTCGGGTGTGGAGTTTGGTGAGCTCTTTATAGATTTTGGATACTAGCCCTTTGTCCGATATGTCATTGGCAAATATCTTTTCCCATTCCGTTGGTTGCCTTTTAGTTTTGTTGGTTGTTTCCTTTACTGTGCAGAAGCTTTTTATCTTCATAAGGTCCCAGTAGTTCATTTTTGCTTTTAATTCCCTTGCCTTTGGGGATGTGTCAAGTAAGAAATTGCTACGCCTGAGGTCAGAGAGGTCTTTTCCTCCTTTCTCCTCTAGGGTTTTGATGGTTTCCTGTCTCACATTCAGGTCAAGAAAGGCTCTTCCTAGGACATGACCTAGAGCACGACTTTGTCTAGGATCACCAATCTTAGACAAAGATCCTCAAGGATCATAGAGTTTGAATGCTGAATCTTGCCAAGTGAGAGGGCCTTAGGAAATCCTTGGGCAATATACAGATCTGTCCTAACAAAGTTTTTATTAAATAAAGCTTATACAATTTAAGATCATCAGTTAGTAATTGAACTTCCTGCCAGACAATAACCAGAATTCTTCAGAGGAAAAAAACAGAATTCAGAGTTTTTACATGGTATCATAAACAATTTATATATGGAAATAAATCAGAAAATGAGACTCACGTTTAAGAAAAAAACGAAAGGAAGTGCTTGGGTGGCTCTGTTGGTTAAACATCTGATTCTTGATTTTGGATCATGTCATGATCTCACATTGATCTCACAGTTCGTGAGATGGAGCCCCGTATTAGGCTCTGTGCTGACAGTGTGAAGCCTGCTTGGGATTCTCTCTTTTCCTCTCTTTGACCCTCTCCATACTGTGCGCACACACACTCTCTCTCAAAATAAATGAAAGAGAAAAGAAAAGAAAAAGAAGTCAATAGAAACTAGTCCTGAGATTACCCAGATATTAGCTTTAACAAAGACTTTAAAGCAGTTACCATAAAAATGTACAAAGAACTAAAGGAAAATATGTTCAAAGCATTAAATGAAAGCATGGTCTTAGTAAGCTTAATGTATAGAGAATTTTTTATAATGTTATTTATTAAGTCTAATGTTATTATAATGTTATTTATTTTTGAAAGAGAGAGAGAGACAGAGCAGAGAGGGACAGAGAGAGAGAGAGGGAGACACAGAATCCGAAACAGGCTCCAGGCTCTGAGCTGTCAGCACAGAGCCCGACGTGGGGCTCAAACTCAGAAACAGAGAGATCATGATCTAAGCTGAAGTCAGATGCTTAACCTACTAAGCCACCCAAATACCCCTATAGAGAGAATCTTAATATTACAATAGAAATGATAATAAAATGGCCAAATAGAACTTCTAGAACTGAAAAGTACAGCAGCTGAAATAATAGTTCATTGGATGAATTTAACATATTAGTTAGAAGAGTCAGTGAACTTGAAGGCAAATTAATAGAAATCATTTAATCTTCAGTTCAAATAGGACAAAGTTTGAAGAAAAAATTTAGGTAGCTGTGGGCCTATGGTTTAAAATATGAATAACAGCATTTCCAGAAGAGGAGAGTGAGAGTTGGATGTAAAAATATTTGAAGAAATAATGGTCAAAACTTCTCAAAGTTTAATTATAAACATTGATTGAGAGATTCAAGAAACTCAGGAAATCCAAAGCAGTGTAAATACAAAAAAATTCATACTTAGAGCCACTGATAAAATACCTAAAAACCAAATATAAAAAGCAAACCTTTAAAGCAGCTAGAGAAAAAAGATACTTTAAACATAAGTAAGAGTGACTTCTTGCTTCTTGTCAAAAACAGTGGAAGCCAGGAAGCTTGAATGCCATCTTTAAGAGGAGGAAGGAAAGAAGAAACAAAACTCTCAGCCCAGAATTCTATATCCAGCATAGATATCATCAGAATAAAATTTTAAAATGTATTTTTGCATAAATGTCAATGGAAATGATTGATTGTCATCAGATCTGCACTACAGGATATTCTTAAAGACGTTATTCCAGTTAAAAGGGGAATAATAGTAGGTAGAAGCTTGAATCTATATAAAGTATATAGAAGAGCACTAGAAATGGTATGAAAGTAGGTGAACATAAAATATGGTGAATTTTTTTCTCCTTGTAATATCCTAAAAGAAAAGAAAGTAAAAGAGTACAATCATATTAAAATCTGGGTTAAAATGACTATTTATTGTACCACTTTGCACCTGACCCCTTATACATCCTTTGTCATACTTCTAACTTCTTCACACCTTAAAATTTTTTTTAATGTTTATTTATTTCAGAGAGGGGGAAAGGGAGGGGCAGAGAGAGAGGGAGTCGCTGAATTGAAGCAGGCTCCAGGCTCTGAGCTGTCAGCACCTAGTCCAATGCAGGGCTTGAACTCATGGACCATGAGATCATGACCTGAGCTGAAGTCGGACGCTTAAATGACTGAGCCACCCAGGCGCCCCTAACTTCTTCACACCTTTAAACTTTACATTCTACACTTCACACAATTTGTAGGGTTATTACTTGCCCCTGAACTCTTCGGCCCAGAAGGGACAAATGAGAAAGTGATAGACTTAAACCTAATCATGTCAGTAATTATATTAAATATAAGTAGATTAAACACTCCAATTAAAAGGCAGAGATTGTTAGACTGGACATAAAAATCAAGATCCACATATACTCTGTTAAAGGAGGTGCAGTTTAAACAATTTTTTTTAACATTTATTCATTTTTGAGAGACAGAGCATGAGCTGGGGAGAGGCAGAGAGAGAGGAAGACACAGAATCTGAAGCAGGCCCCAGACTCTGAGCTGTCAGCACAGAGCCCAATGAGGGGCTCGAACCCACAAACTGTGAAATCATGACCTAAGCCAAAGTCAGGAGCTTAACCAACTGAGCCACCCAGATGCCCCAAGAGGTGTAATTTAAATAGAAATATATAAACAGATTGCAAGTAAAAGAATGGAAAAAGATAGGCCATATAATCAGTATGTATAAAAATCAGGTATGGCTATGGGGATATGAGACAAAATATCAAGACAAAGATTATTGCGAAAGATAAAGAGGAACATTTATTGAGGATAAAAAGTATAATTTGGTAAGAAGTCTAATGATCTTAAGTATGTATACTGTATATGTACCATTTAACGAAATCTGAAAATTCATGAAGCAAAACTGAAAGAACTAAGGGAGGAATAGGCAAATTCAAAATCATAGTGGGAGATTTTAAATTTAAGTCTGAGTTCCATAGCATACCAGGCAAAAGGTGAAACATAACTGTTATCTAGTCCTATCTGGTTAGTGTAGGGTGATATAGATGAACAGACTAGCAATAAATTCTGGGAGGGATTTATGGCATACATACATAAACTAAGGACACTTTCTTAGTGAATTAATGTTCTGAAATGATGTGGATACAATTTTCAAATTGCTTTCTTGTTTTACATTTTCTATAAAATAACATTTAATAAAATACATTTAATTGATTTCTGTGTGGAGGTATGTTAAGAAAACATTATTTTGCCTTTTAAATGTATTTATTTAAATACAGAAATAGAGTTTAGGAAGCCTAAAAATATTAACATAGCTCTTAGAAACTTTCTTAGGATATCAGACAGTTCAACCAAGCACTTGTCTTTGTCAGTTTGAGGGTGAATTTTCAACTTGATTCCTGATATCCTATATTACAGATTAAAAAGAAATCCACGTGTTTTAGTTTACAGAGATGCAGGTGGCATTTCATTATGAAAATTCAGGCTCTCTCTTTGTATCTGTGTCCGTATGGAGCACCATCCCCTTTATGCATGGAGGTGGCCTTAGGGGTGCCTTTGGGTAAGGCCAAAAATTTTTTTTAAATAGTGCTTTGAATTTTGTCAAACACTTGGACAGAGCAGGAGGGCACTTGGCGCCAGGAGGAAAAAAGGCATTGAAAAGGGAGGTGGGAGGACACAGTGGACAAATTTGGCTGACTTCACAGCGTTGCCTGGGGTCCACTCTGGTTTAGAATATGAATTAGGCAGTTTGTGATTGGTACACATGGTTTTATCACATAAAGAAAATTGGTAGATATTCTCCCCCCTTGATATTCTGTAAAATGAAATGAAGAGTATATCTACTTGTATAGTTACTAAGCATTGTAGCCTCCTGTGGTCAAGAGGAGATTAAATTTCAGGATGACACAGAGAAAAATATGCCAAATCAGGAGCAAAATAAAGATTAAAAAACAAAAAACAAAACAAAAACCCCCAGCATATTCAAAGGTAAGAATTCTGAGCCAAAGATTAACTTAGCTATTTCAGTTGAAGAAATAACTAATTTTTCTTCTAGGAAATATTTTTTCATATTCCCAGTTAAATTTTTATTCTTTTCTTACGTAAGTTTAATAGTTGCATAGAAAGATCAGCAACTTCGATCCAGCACATTTTAAATGGTTCATGATATATATTCCCAATAAAAAGTAGCATAGAATCTTCCGTGACTTACTACTTTCATGCCCAAAGGATACATAACAAACCTGTGTATGAGTAATTTTTTTTTCCAATAAGGCAATATAATGAACTAATCTTTCTCTGAATGGTTGACATTTTGGGGTACTATTATCAAACTGGGAAATATAAATGGTCTGGTTTATTGAGTTTCTCTTTTAAATGAGGGTACCACCTCATGGTTTGAATGCACTGTATGCAACAGTAAGAGTACATAAATAATATTTGTTTTGTAACAAGATCCATACAGAAATGTTTAGTTAAATTGCTTTAAGTAAACATTAACTGACACTTATCTAGCTGTTGCAGAACTTAGGTAACATCTATGCAGTTAATGGTTATGTTTCAAGCAATCTAATTTCAGTATTACCAGTTCTTGTGTTTTATCACAGTTGCTTAAACTATACAACTGTATTTTACATATCACCTGGTTTTGTTTAATAGGTGAAATGTGTTGACTTATTTAAGCAGTAATTAGGGATAGTTAAATTTATTCTCTAACTAATTAATGAGCAAAGAATCATGTAGTTCTGTGTCTCTAAAATACATCCATGTCAAGAGGAGGAGGGAGGCTATAGATGTATCATAAGAGGGCAGATAAGATGATCCTTTGGATGACATGAAGAAAACTTCAGAAACTCTATATTGTTTTGTTTTATTATTGTCCTGTCCTTTTACAATTTCTAATTTGGGGACTATTTTATAATGTGCATAATAGTATAGTAATAAGTGTATATATTTTATGAAATAAAGACACACATAGTGAGGTAAATGTGCCCCAAATAGTTTGCTGATAGGGATGCCTGATTTTTGATAGTTACAACACCTTTATTTTTGACTTAAAATATGAAAAGGAGAGAAAGATAACTACTTTGTACAATGTCTGTTTTGGTTGCCTAAATGATTTCAAATGTACAATCGCAAATATCTAGTTTTAAAAAATGTAATCAATTGTGTACTTACTAAACTGGGTTACCAAAGCTACATCCATCCCTAACAAGAAGCAAACCCACATCTGCTGTCAGATATGCCCTAGAAGGGTCTTTAAAATGTACCCTGACTGGATTTGGGAGAACCATCAAAGCAAATCTGTTCTGATGTGTTTTTCCCAATTTTAATCAGGGTTGTTTTTTAAAAAGCTGTAGTGCTTTGGTATATGGTAAGATAGTACTTATTGCTTGCTTCTAGTAATAGACTGAGGAGTTTATCATACTTCCAGGACTGATTCCAAGACAGCAACTGATATTTTTAAATAATTATTCTTGCATTTTTTATGGCTTTCCATTTTATAAAATATTCTAACTGGTGTTATTCCATGTGATCTGTATAACATACTGTAAGTGAAAGATGGTTATATTAATCCCATTTTTCAGGGAAAGAAACTGAAATTGAGTGGCTGGGTAAATTGACCAAGGTTCCATGGTTTTCAAAATCAATGTGGGTGATCCAAATCAAGGTGTCTTCACTCCAAGTTCAGAGATTTTCACATTCTGTTTTTCAAAGAAACACATTCCATCAACTTTTCCATGATCCTGAAATGATACTAACTAGTGACCTGGGCTAGTCACTTAGAGTGAGGTTGTGTTCTATGTGTGTACAAATTAGGAGAATTCAACTACAGTTGATCCTTGAACAAGGTGGGATTTGTAGTGCTGACCATACCCCAGCCCCATACAGTTGAAAATCCACATATAGCTTTTGACTCCCCCAAAACTTAATTACTAATAGCCTCCTGGTTGACAGGAACCCTTACCAATAACATAAAAGTTGAATAACACATATTTTGTATGTTATATGTATTATATACTGTATTATTACAACAAATTAAGCTAGAGAAAAGAAAATGTTATCAAGAACTTCCTATGGAAGAGAAAATACATTTACAGTACTGTACTGTATCAATTAACAAAAGAATGCAAGTGAAAAAAAAATCTGCATTTAAGAAGACCTGTGCAGTTCCAAACTGTGATATTCAAAGGTCAACTGTATAGGTGAAAGAGATAGAAAGAAGAATAAAAATAGATAGGTGTGAGTGATTTTATCTGTCTTCCCATACAAAGAGCACTTCACTCCCAGTGAAGGTGAAATGTGGGTTGTGAATCTGCTGTTGCTTGAGTTTGTCTGAGTTCTTCAGGGCTCTAATAGTGTAAACATTCTCTGGGTTCATTGCAACTTTATTGTTTAAGGATGCATGTGTTTTGCATGACGTGTGACATTTGTGTAAGCCAACTACCAGCAAAACAGTGCTCTCTTCCAATGCTGGGCAACTTAGGGGATTTTTAAAAGGAAAATATTGATTACAAGTGATTCTTTTCTTATGAGAAATATAACATGTGACTCCACCATACTGTCTTGGAGTAAAACTTCCTTGCCTGTTGAATGGGGCTAATAACATCCACTTTATCAGTCTCAGAGGATATTCAGGTTAAAAAATGTACAGAAAACCACCTTGGAAAAAATTGCTTTACAGACTGAGGATATATAAGTATTGAGTGTTCTACGTAGTCTAATCCTGGTGGGCACAGTCTATATTCCACAGTACAACTGAAGTCCTCTAGATGCCCCTACTTTAAGCCCCATTCCATAGCTTTTTTGTAAAAATCTTCCTCAAAACTCAGAGTTAGTGTTCTATGAATATGTGGTTAAGGAGAACACTAACATGAGGCTGTTACAAGGGCTGCTCCCATCACATGGGTGAGGGATTTTCAGTACAACTGCCTGGGCTTCTGAGACCTGGGTTCTCACCCCAGCTCTCTTATTAATGACCTTTATATTTTTGGATAAATCATTTTCCTTTCTTGAGCCCAACTTTCCTCATCTGTAAAAGGAGAAGATTAAGTCAGCTGTTTCCATCTGAGCTGGAGCCTTCCAGCTCAGCTCAAGTATTCTACGATCATATGGTACATGGTGTCACAATTGTCTTTCAGGTGGAGATTCTAATGATCATAATTACTCCTTTTGCTTTTAAACATTGCATCTTTTCCTCTTAGATTCATAAGCATCTTAACACGATTGTCCAAAATGACCCACTGCTTTGTCCATAGTTGCCAAGCTACTCATTATTGGTGGGCCCCCATTGCTGCTTGTTCTTTTTTAGTCCCTTTTGTTGGGCTTTATAATTTGAATAGTGGATGACTGAGGTTTTTTGTTGTTGTTGTTGTTAACATTGTTGCTTTATTTATTTTTAATTAATATGAAATTTATTGTCAAATTTCAATTTGACACCCAGTGCTCATCCCAACAGGTGCCCTCCTCAATACCCATCACCCACCCTCCCCTCCCTCCCACCCCCCATCAACCCTCAGTTTGTTCTCAGTTTTTAAGAGTCTCTTATGCTTTGGCTCTCTCCCACTCTAACCTTTTTTTTTTCCTTCCCCTCCCCCATGGTCTTCTGTTAAGTTTCTCAGGATCCACATAAGAGTGAAAACATATGGTATCTGTCTTTCTCTGTATGGCTTATTTCACTTAGCATAGCACTCTCCAGTTCCGTCCATGTTGCTTCAAAGGGCCATATTTCATTCTTTCTCATTGCCACGTAGTACTCCATTGTGTATATAAACCACAATTTCTTTCTCCATTCATCAGTTGATGGACATTTAGGCTCTTTCAATAATTTGGCTATTGTTGAAAGTGCTGCTATAAACATTGGGGTTTTTAAAGCTTTTCTTCCTTTTGCCCTCTCTGTGTTTGGCCTGTTTCAGTTCTCCAGTTGCCTAGCCTGTTGAACATCCTCATCCCCAGTAAGTATGGAGATGAACTTGAATAGATGTTCACTCTTGACTATGTGGCTCTTCCTAAATAAATCCTTGCATTCCTTGTTTGGGAGAAAGAGCCATGTCCATTCTCTGGTTTCCTGCCTGATTTGGATCAGTTTAAAGTTTTTGGGTTTTTTTATTTTGTTATACCATCCTTTCTTTTTGTTTTTTCTTTTTCTTTTCTTTTTTTAATTTAGGAAACTGCAAACTTCCTTTATTTCTTTTTCCTTTTTTTTTCTTAATATAATTTATTGTCAAGTTAGCTAACATACAGCATATACAGTGTGCTCTTGGCTTCGGGAGTAGATTCCTATGATTCATCACTTACATACAATGCCCAGTGCTTATCCCAATAAGTGCCCTCCTCAATGCCCATCACCCACTTTCCCCTATACCCCCCCATCAACCCCAGTTTGTTCTCAGTATTTAAGAGACTCTTATGCTTTGCCTCTCTCTCCCTCTCTCTCTAACTTTTTTTCCCCTTCCCCTCCCCCATGCATGGTCTTCTGTTAAGTTTCTGAAATTCCATATATGGGTGAAAATATATGATATTTGCCTTTCTCTGACTGACTTGTGTCACTTAGCATAATACCCTCCAGTTCCATCCATGTTGTTGCAAATAGCAAGATTTCATTCTTTCTCATTGCCAAGTAGTATTCCATTATGTATATAAACCACATCTTCTTTATCCATTCATCAGTTGATGGACATTTGGACTCTTTTTATAATTTGGGTATTGTAGATAGCACTGCTATAAACATTGGGGTACATGTGCCCCTATGAATCAGCACTCCTGTATAAATTCCTAGTAGTGCTATTGCTGGATCATAGGTGAATTCTATTTTTAATTTTTTGTGGAACCTCCACACTGTTTTCCAGAGCAGCTGCACTAGTTTACATTCCCACCAGCAGTGCAAGAAGGTTCCCGTTTCTCCATATCCTCGCCAACGCCATCTTCTCCTTGCCTCCTTTCTGCTGGAAGGCAGCATCCTGATGCCATTGGCTGCCTGAGGCTTAGATTTTTGTTCCTTCTCAACTTTGTTTTGGTACTCCTGACCTTTCTGCCTTTCAGTTGTATCCCTTCTCCTTGGACCCTTAGCTAGGAATCATCACATGTTTGCCTTTAGATGAAGAGTCCATAGATGTGAAAAGTAAGGGAGATGATTCATTTTCAGAAATACCAAATAAAAGCTGTGATGATTAGTTACAATAGGTTTATAACCTATTGGAAATATATACACCGTCCCCCAACTTGGATGGAGTCCCAAACCCCTAAACACTTCACTTCCTGGTTCTTCCCCTCTCTGTTTCTTGAGGTTATTTTCTCGGGCTTTGCAGTAAGCATGCACCAAAGAACAGGGAGGAGGGACTGAAAATCTCTGTTTCACCTCAGGGAATATACATTTGTTCCAGTCAGACTACTTTTTGCCTTACATGGGCATAGGTGATGTCTGGGTAAAGCTGTAACCTCTGTAGTACTCAGCCAATGAGGAATCAGGAGAGGGACTTGTACACTAGGAGTTAAATTGTCTGCTGTGACTGCCCCAAGTGTGCCTGTCTATCAGACATGTTGATTAAAGCCTTGCTTTACGGTGCTCAGAGTCTCCACATCCTTCCTTTGATTGGGTCATTGGGCTTATTTCTCCCAATAGAGTAAAATTTTAATTTATTTCAGTAGAAGAATAGTGAGGAACTATCATGTGCCATGCTCTGAAAATGGGAGCCATAAATTAGAGAACCTGAAAAGTGGAAACACTAAAAGAGGAACAGGAGGGGCGCCTGGGTGGCGCAGTCGGTTAAGCGTCCGACTTCAGCCAGGTCACGATCTCGCGGTCTGTGAGTTCGAGCCCCGCGTCAGGCTCTGGGCGGATGGCTCGGAGCCTGGAGCCTGTTTCCGATTCTGTGTCTCCCTCTCTCTCTGCCCCTCCCCCGTTCATGCTCTGTCTCTCTCTGTCCCAAAAATAAATAAAAACATTGAAAAAAAATTAATAAAAAAAAAAAGAGGAACAGGAAGAAATAAGAGAAAGAGGCATGGGAGTAAAAGGGACAGAGTGAGGGGATGGGTGCGAGTGTGGACATGGAGAGAAAGAGGTTGAGAGATGAGGTAGAGATAGATAGATGAATAGATGGTTGGGTGGATGAGTTGATAAAGGCATAAATGGACACCAGGACTGCAACAGGATGGTCAATACTGTAATTACAGATTAATTTCCAGTTATCACTGCCTCTTACCTCCTTGCCATGGTGAACATGTATCAACCACAATTCTGTACAATACTCAGACAATGATGCAGTATTTCACATTCACTGACAACATCCATACACCCAAAGATGAGCCATTCTGTACTACCCAAAAATCTTAGCTTTCCTTCTTGAGTGAAAATATTTGTTACTTGTATTCCATTCTGCTTCTTGGATTACCTACATCATTGGTCTTGGATCCAGCTCCCTCAGAACTACTAAAATCTTGCAATTTCCTTTGATAAGAGCCACGAAGATGTCTTTTGTTATGTTAATAAGGTCACTTTTGGAAAAGCCTCAGGTAACTCAATAATGGGGGCTGGTTGCCAGAGGAATCAACCCAGTGAACAAAGAGTTAGACTTTTCTTTTTTTTTTTTTTTTTTTTTTTTTTTTTTTTTTTAAATTTTTGTAAAGCCTAAGATTCTTTTTTTTTTTTTAATTTTTTTTTTTTTCAACGTTTATTTATTTTTGGGACAGAGAGAGACAGAGCATGAACGGGGGAGGGGCAGAGAGAGAGGGAGACACAGAATCGGAAACAGGCTCCAGGCTCTGAGCCATCAGCCCAGAGCCCGACGCGGGGCTCGAACTCACGGACCGTGAGATCGTGACCTGGCTGAAGTCGGACACTTAACCGACTGCGCCACCCAGGCGCCCCAAGAGTTAGACTTTTCAATGACCTCCACCTGCAACCTCAGAGGGGAGAGGGACTGGAGGTTAACTCAGTCACCAGTGGCCAATGATTTAATCAACAGTGGCTATGCAATCATGGCCCTATAAAAATCCAAAAGGACAGTGTTTGTAGAGCTTCTGGGTCAGTGAACACGTCGAGATGCGGGGAGAGTGGCCTGGAGGGGCATGGGAGACCCACACCCTTTCCCACATACCTTGCTCAATGCATCTCTTCTTTTTATATATTTATTAATTAGTATTATTATTTTAAATGTTTATTTATTTATTTTGATGTGGGGGAGGGTCAGGAAGGGAGAGACAGAGAGAGAACAGCACTTTCTGGCTGTTCATGAGTTCTATCCTTTTACAATAAGCCTGTAATCTAGTAAGTAACCTGTTTCTCTGAGTTCTGTGAGCCAGTCTAACAAATTAATCAAATCAAGGAGGGGATCATAGGAACCTCTGATTTATAGCTAGGTAGTCAGATGTACAGAAGAACTGCCCCCATCTCCAGTGTTGGAATTGGTACCAGAACCTATTTAGCATACTTCCATTTTTTATTTTCAATCTCTCTCTTCTCTGTTTTCAGCTTACAAACATTCTCAAAAGACTAAAACCCAAAAATAAACCCTATACTTGGTCTTACTTTCCCCTCAATCTGTTGTCACACTCAGCTTTCCTTCATTGCCAAACATCATGTAAAAACTCTACACTTGTTAACTTCATTTCCTCACCTTCTATTCACCCCTCAATACATTATTGCAAAGTGTTCTTTTTGACCACGATAGTACTGATTTTACTTTCATAAAAGTCAACAATGATATTCCCTTAGCCAAATCCAGTGGTCTGGTTTTTTTTAGGTTTATTTATTTATTTTTGAGAGAGAGAGTGAGAGAGAAGGGGAGGGGCGAAGAGAGAGAATCTCAAGCAGGCTCTGCACTGTCAGCACAAAGCCCAATGAGGGGCTCAATTTCACAAACCATGAGATCATGATCTGAACCAAAATCAAGAGTGGGATGCTTAACCAACCGAGCCACCCAGGTACCCCAGCATATTCTAACACCAGCTTCTTCTAGAAACCTTATGGCACCTTTAATCAAAACTGTGTACATCAGAAAAAAAATACTAATGTTTAAGTGGTCCCTCCTCCCTCTATGCAAAAGAGAATACCTCCTACTGTGACATTCCTCCAGCATCTATAACTTAGCACTTCTGCCTTGTGCTTTAATGTTTGTTAGTCTCTTCAGGGTATAAGATCTGCTGTACCTGCTATCTCAGAGTTGTTAACTTTAATTCAGTACTTGTTCTTTAGTAAGTTATCTTTTTTGATACATCTTCATTGGTACCTTGCTGAAAAAGATTCTCCTCTTTAAAAAGTATTTTACTATAAATAAAGTTTTCCAAATTATACAGAAGTATTAAGAATGCTCTAATAAACAACCACAGGCCCACCTCTCAGCTCTAACAATGATCAGTTCTTGACCTGCCCCTCCCCCTTGCCCCTATTTTGAAACAAATTCCAGACATCATAGCAACTCATTTGTAAATATTTCAAATGTAAATATGTTATCTAAAAGGGAATCAAAGAAACATAACCAGAGTAATATTATCATACCTATGTAAAACAGTATTTCCTTAATATCATCATATATTCTGATAGTTCTTACATTTTTCAAATAGTTGTGTGTATTTGCATGTGTGTGTGTAACATTTCTGAACTGAGATCCAATTAAAATGTCAGTTATAAATCACTGTCTCTTAAATCTCTTTTAAACTACAGATTCTCCCTTCATTCTTTGTTTCCTCTTGTTGTTAATATTGTTGAAGAAACCATATTTTTGTCCTAGACTAATTGTATCCTAATCTTTGTCCTTGCTAGTTGTATCCTTGGGATATTGTTTCAGGTGTTGTGTTCCTCTGACCCCTATATTTTTTGTTAGATCTGGAAGCTTGAGTGGCATTGGCATTGCTTGGCAAAACCTCTTTGTGGGTGGTATTGGGAGTTTTCATCAGGAAGTATATAATGTTTCATCAGGAGACTTTCTATTTCATCAGGAAGTATATAATGTCTCTTTTTTGTGATGTTACAAACCATGATGATCATTGCCTAGATCTCTTAGTTCATTATGGGTTACAAAATGGTAATATCCCACTTCTTTTATTCCTTCTTAATTTATTCATTAGAATACTTTCCTAAAAATAAATCACCCCTCATTAACAGTTTGGTTACCTTGAAGTAGAGTTTATATACAAATTGCAGTATTATTTTCAGTTTCCAAGGATAGTAAATTAGTTTTCAATAATGCCCGATTTGTTTTTGTGAGTTTGTAAAGTATCATTTTAAACTCATGATTTAAATATACTTAATGTGTCTCAATCCATTGAAGTTATCCTTATTGATGCTCAAATTGTCTCATTTTTGGCCAGTAGAAACCTATTTAAATGTTGCCCGGCATCCTTGGTAGCTTGCTTGCTTTCTGGTATGACAAGATGTTCTAGGCTCATCATGTATGTTTCACTAACTAGAACTTTTTTCTCAAAAGGTTTACCATTTACTTTTCATTGGAAATGCTATTTTGACAATACTATGTGGGTGTTGTTCCAGGGATGATTATTCTTTTTAGGCCTTTCTAGTAAGCAGGACTTAGAAGAGACAGAGAGAGAGAGCGCTCACGCACATGTCGTTGCATGGCTAAGATGAAATATATCATGAGTATTTCAAATTTAGGCTTGCAGAATTTTTAACTTTAGTGGTGTGTTTAGTTATTCAACTGTAGTAGTAAATGTTTAACAACATCCACTCTCTGAAGTGGGAATGGGTGGGTGTCCTGACTTGTAGTTTTTGCCAGTTTTTGTGGTGTAAATAACCCCATCATTGATGATTTAAAGTTTAAACAGTTTAAATCACTAGGGACATAGAATAAAATTACTGTATTGTGGAGTAATTTATAAGAGTTATTTTCTATAATTGTGCTACCAAGTGGATGTATAATTAAGTTAATTTGCTTAATTTTATTTTTAGTTGTTAGGGATTTCTTTTTATTTAATTTTAAGAATTAGGTAAATAATTTACATGGCTGCAGAGTGTCTATGAAATCCATAAAACAAGATTTATTCAAAGAAGTCTAGTTTCTCTCTACTGTATTTCATTTTTTCCCTATCTCCATAACCATTTTATATTATTGGAGTTTATTTTTCCATTGTTTTATAATATTAGCAAGTGTCTGTTTTTTTTTATTTTTTTTTAATGTTTTTATTTATTTTTGAGACAGAGAGAGACAGAGCATGAACAGGGGAGGGTCAGAGAGAGGGAGACACAGACTCGAAGCAGGCTCCAGGCTCCATGCTGTCAGCACAGAGCCCAGCACAGAGCCCGACATGGGGCTTGAACTCACGGACCGTGAGATCATGACCTGAGCCGAAGTCGGATGCTCAACCGACTGAGCCACCCAGGCGCCCCAGCAAGTGTCTGTTTTTGTATATATCTGTATCTGTATATCTTCTTCCCTCTCTTAAATAGAAACCTATATAAATAGAAACCTATATAGTCTCTTTATCCATGGTGTTTTAAAAAAATTAACAATATTTCTGGGAAACCAATCAATAGTAGTATGTCTATACATAATCCTTATTCCTTTTTTACAGGCTCATAGTGCTTTATTGTGTATAATGGGTTTATTCATCATCACCTATTAGTGGTCATTTGGATTATTTTAGTTTTTTTGCTATAAAAAAAGTAGTAGTATAAGGCAGTGGTTGTCAACTTTTAACATCAAAAGATATTACTGAGCCCTGCTTCTTCAACTTTTGATTCAGTGGGTTTTTATTATATTGAATTGATTTGTTTATCCAAGTGTCAATAGTGTGTGTGTATATATATGTATGTGTGTTTAAATGATTTATTATGGAAATTTTTATAACATAAAACTAGATGTGATAGCTCAGTGAATTCCCATGCATCCATTATTATTCATTTTTTTAAATTTATTTTTTTTCTTTTTAACATTTTTATTCATTTTTGAAAGAGAGAGAGAGAGAGAGAGACAAAGCATGAGCAGGGGAGGGGCAGACAGAGAGGGAGACACAGAATTGAAACAGGCTGTAGGCTCTGAGCTGTCAGCACAGAGCCCGATGCAGGGCTCAAACCCAGGAATTGTGAGATCATGGTCTGAGCTGAACTTAGATGCTTATCCAACTGAGCCACCCAGGTGCCTCCTCCTGGCCCCCCACTTTTATTTTTTTAGCTTATTTATTTATTTTGAGACAGAGGGAGCAGAGGAGGGGCAGACAGAGAGAGGGGAGGAGAGGGAATCCCAAGCAGGCTCTCCACGGTCAGTGCAAGGAGCCTGATGTGGGGCTTGAACTCACGAACCTGTTGAGATCATGACCTGGGCTGAAATCAGGAGTCAGACACTTAACCAACTGACCTATCCAGGCTTTCCCAGTATTTCTCATTTTCAATGATCATCAACTCAGAGGCAATTTTGTTTTATCTGTACTCCACCCATTTCCCTTTCTCTACTGGATTGTTTTGAGGCAGATCTCAGGCTTGAATTTTGTGACCTTGATCAGATCACTTAATTTTATTAAATGACATTTGCCTCCTCTATAATGTGGAAATACTCATACATACCTATTTTTCATAGTGTGCTGATAAATGTTTTAGAACCAGCTCTCGGGAAAAAAAATAAGCTCTGATTTGTAGCATTTGTCAATTTGTATGACGTAAGCTGATTTCAAGCTGGCAGTGTGACATCACTGAGTAGGGAAGAGGTGGGAAGGGAGGTGTTCAGTGTTCTGCAGCCAACGTAAGTTAGCTCCACCATCCCAGTGCTATTTCATAGGGCAGTGGTGAGGATTTATTGCGGGGTGGGGGGAAGTACAGGTCCTATAGTAAACATAAGTAAATGGTAGCTCTCTTAGTTGTTATTATATCTAGCCTCCTGAGACTCCCTTCTCGCTTGAAAGAGTCCTTCAACAAGTTCTCTCATTACATGTTTTCCTGCATCTACACATTCAGTTTTCAGTACTGTCGAAGGACCCATAAATCACTGTGATCCCATTCACTGAATTACTCCATATAATAATTGGCTTGCTGCACATGATAATAAAATAAAAACTTAAATACCTTGATCCCTTAGGGAATATAGTAAAGAAGTGTTAATGTATTTGTCTCACAGATTTCATAATAGGATGAATATTAAGTGTTTGGAGGGTTGAATATAAAGTTATTTTAGGGTTTTTTTTTTTTAGTCTTGTCATCATTAATTATCTTCTGCCATTGATAGAAACAGCTGGGGAATATTGAAAATTTCCATTTATAGTTATGATATAATGAACAGCATATGCCCAATTCAGTTTATTGTGGCTTGGCTTGCATGTTGAAAGCCAATAAAACAAGTAATTGTACTAATGCCTTTATAGATGTGGCTTAATGGTTTACTTACATTACTTTGACATTTTGTTCATGGGGATTTGAGGAATGTTAATTGTTGTTATTGTGCACATTTAAAAAAATTGAAGTGGTCTCAGTGTCTTTCATGGGATATCTTCTCTTCTCTGTATAATCTTTTCTCAGTGGCCTAAAGGCAGGCCAGACCAATCCTGAAGCCCTGTATATTCTGTGCTCCTCTTATTCAGATTGTTGGAAATGTAGGAAAGATTTAACACAGAAACAATGAAGTGTAGAGGTCTATCTACATTTTGTGAAGAAAAGTTCAAGTGCCACAGAGTTATCTCACCAGGGGAAATTAAATGAAATTGGATACATTATATGCCATGTTGTTTAAAATTCAGTTAATATTATGCTTATATTATATTTCATCCAGTACCTGTATTTGTAAGATTAAATATGACAACTTTAAGGGCACCAAATGTTCAGAGCATTATCATGGTGAAACTGAGTGGCCATGTTTTAAATAGTAGTATTAATGTCAGAATTATGTGCACACTCAAAAAGCACACAAAACATGCATTGTTTTTCCATTAAAGATAATCTGATAATTTCTATAATCTTCCATTTTTATATCTACCCATTCACCTGACCAGTTTTTTTTTTTTACACTTCTGGTTTTTTAAGCTAAAAGGATCAAATATTTGTTACATTCTCCTATGACTAGCCCACAGTCATGAAGACCTGAAATACAGAATTGAGGTCTTTTATGTTCCTGTAGGGAAGCCTGGGCTCAATCTTCATTATGTGTAATAAAGTGTACAGGGGTTCTTTTTCTATAGGGCTAGCATTCATTTCTAAGGCCAGTTAGACATAATAGGATCAATTAACTGGTAAATAAAATTTTCATCACATTGTCAACATTTGCTATAATAAAGAATATAAGTGGGACGCCTGGGTGGCTCAGTCGGTTAGGCATCTGACTTGGCTCAGGTCATGATCTCACAGTTTGTGAGTTCGAGCCCCATGTCGGGCTCTGTGCTGACAGCCTGGAACCTGGTTCTGATTCTGTGTGTGTGTCTCTCTCTCTGCCCCTCCCCTGCTCACACTCTGTCACTCCCTCTCTCTCAAAAATAAATAGACATGAAAAAAAAAATTTAAAAAGGGTAAATGCTCTCGGAGCACCAATGCTACCTTGTTGGAGTGTCTTTGCATTTTATGTGTAAAAACAATGGGTAATCAAGGTAATGAAATAAGGATGTATAGAGGGGGGATATACTAATGCCAGTGCTGGTGCAGATCAGAAAGGAAAGGATTTTGTGAATAAGCTAAGTATAATCAAATACTGTATTTTTTCATGATGTTTAGGATTTATAACTATATACTTAAAACACACACACACAAAACCTCCAATACCTCCATAAAAAATATCTTATTTCTGAATATCTCTACTCCTAACCCCCATTACAAGCCATCAGAGTACTTGGTTTGATTACTCAAATTGTATAATGTGATATTTATTAGGAATGCAATTATCATGTTAAAGGTGAACAGGCAGCTGTTGAATTATGGTAGTTAACGTTTATTGAATACTGTGTGCTGGGTACTATTCTAAGAGTGTTGTTTATATTAACTCACTTAATCCACCCAACAATGCTAAAAATCAGGTATTATTATAATCCCATTTATAAGTGAGGAAGTCAAGGCTTAGAGAGTTTAAGTCAGTCAAGGTCACACAGCTATTTAATGACAGAGGCAGGATTTGAATTCTGCCTAGTGCCAGCCCTGTTATACTTAACTATACGCTATACGACATCCCATAGAGAATATTTAAATGTAAAGTAGACATAATATATGTGTTATATTTATTTTTTTCTAATTTTTTAAAATCTTTATTTATTTTTGAGAGAGGAAGACAGAATGCAAGAAGGGGAGCAACAGAGACAGAGGGAGACAGAATCTGAAGTAGGCTCCAGGCTCTGAGCTGTCAGCACAGAGCCCGATGAGGAGCTCAAACTCACAAAATGCGAGATCATGACCTGAGCTGAAGTCGGATGCTTAACCTACTGAACCACCCAGGCACCCCGTGATATATATTTTAAATGGAATAGTTACATGCTACTTCTGGTAGCATGGAGGGGGACTTAAAGATTTCCAAAGAGACTGCTAAACAGGTAGTTGTGTAAAACATTACTATGTTGTGAGATGGAAATATCAGTGAGGTCCTAACTAGATATACATGTAGAAATTTAACCAGAAACCTCTGCAGAGCCTTAAAGATGTGGCTTCTGTCCCCACCTCCCCTTCCCTGGTGACTTGTTTTCCAGGAGTAGAACAACTGATTAGCATATTTTATTTCTGTTGTTAATGCCAAGCTTGTTTGCCACGACTGGATTTGCCTGATTGGTGGCGTTTAGTACAGTGCTTGGCGGTTCTCTACGGAGCTCTTAGACGTCAGCTGTAAATCATCTGCTCAGCCTCCCTGACTGTGAGCTCTGTACTTCCCACCTGGTGCACTGGGCACAGGCATCCACACACTCACCATATGCGGACAGAATCGTGCTCAGCCTCTGGGGGCAACACTGCAAATTAGAAGGTGAATTTGTAGCATTCTGGGCAGGCCCTTAACATGTGCAAATCCTGTTCCTTGTAATTTGGAATTGTGTTTGTAACTCTCTATACAGCCAGGCAAGACTCTATTATACCTCTCTACCTTGGATGGAGAGGAAAAGACAACTGCTTAAAAGAAGCCAAATTAACTTCCTCTAAAAACTGGATAATGTGGGTGGGCTTTTTGCAGTCACTGTCTTTCATGAAATGTAATCAGTCTTTGATGGAGCGCTCCTCATTTCTCAAAAATACTTTTTTGTGTGTGTAAAATCTGCATCCAATGATGATAGTTTAATTAGTGGTATTTCCCAGATGTGCAGTCAGTCTTTAGAAAGAGATCTAGGTGTCACCTCTTGTGACATTTTTATAAGGAGCGAGATTATTATAATATAAGTTAATCTTTGCTTGGCTCTTATCAATAACATATGTTGGGGTGTGGTAGTGTAGTTGATTGAGTTGGCAAATAAACTAGGATACTTTTTACTAATAACTTTGCCAGGTAGAATGCCTTTATCCTGTTTGAAGGTCTTTGCTGACAAATTTAATGATCATTATACTGTAACTATCTGTTCTTTTAGAGTTTAGGTTAATTATTTTCTTTTTTGTTTGTTTTATTTATTTATTTTGACACACAGAGAGAGAGAATAGGGGAAGGAAAGAGAGAGAGAGAGAGAGAGAGAGAGAGAGAGAGAGTCCCAAGCAGGCTCCACGCTGTCAGTGCAGAGCCCAACATGGGGCTGAATCCCATGAACCATGAGATCATGACCTGAACTCAGATCAAGAGTTGGACGCTTAAAAGACTGAGCCACCCAGGCACCCCATGGTAGTGATTTTCAATGTTAAAAAAAAGTATAGGTGACAATGGGTTACCTCTCTTTAAAGGTACATATTAGTTTTTAAAAGTCTTGTGGACTCCCACATGTAGTTTCTAAAGGCAAAGCTAGAATTTTTTCTAGAACTTTTTGTTAACTTCTTTTTTTGTTGTTTGTTTGTTTGTTTGTTTTTGTTTTTTGGTAAATTCTCTCTCCCCATCCTGCTGCTCACTCTTTTAACTCCCCCATTATGTTATGTATTATTTACTATATACACAGTAATTTGCATTTTAGGTAAGTTTGAATTGTAAATCAATATTTGTAAAATGAGTTACTCTTCCTTGATAGCTTCTTAATAAATTGTGTCCTGTGTACCTATCACTGAGTCCCAGAACACCATCCATGCCTTCAAAATCACAAACATATTTCTCTGAGAACCCTGGAGCTCTTCATGATTCTCTTCATTTCCTTGAGGCACATTATGGGTTAAGTTGGGTTCCCCAAAAAGATATGTTGAAGTTCTAAACCCTCAGTAATACAGAAGGTGGCCTTATATGGAAATAGGGTCACTGCACATATAATGAATTAAGCGAAGATGAAGTCATACTGGAGTAGGGTGGCCTCCTAATCCAATATGACTGATGTTCTTATCAGACAAGCATGCGAAGACACAGAGACACAGGGAGAATACCATGTGAACTTGGAAGGTTGGAGTGATGTTCCTATAAGCCGAGGAATGTCTAGGGCCACCAGAACGGGGAAAGGCATGGAACAGATTCTCCCTCACAGCTCTCAGAAAGAAATAGCCTGCTGACTGACACCTTGATTTTAGACATCTAGCCTCCAGAAGTTGAGACAATAAATTCCTGTTGTTTTCAGCCATCCAGTTGGTGATACTTTGTTTTAGCAGCCCAGCACCACAATACGAGGCATAAAGCAATGAATTCAGATAAAAAACCTTTCTCCTAACACTGGAATTCCAATCTTTTTCATGCCTTGCCTGGTTTCTTGCGGTACTTTTCCAGGCGCTATCTTTGATGCTCTGTGGTTGTACCCAAACATTTTACACAGCACTACCACATTAATATTTCTTTCTGTGTATACACAGTTCTGGAGGTCACTCCCCATTGGGCCTGCAACAGTATCAGTTCTTGACTGAGGTACTCAAAAATCTTTCTGATTCAGGCTTCAATTGCCTTTCTAGCTCTTTCCCTCCTGGGCCTGCTGTGCATACTACTGTATCCCAGTCACTTTCACTTCTCCTTAGTTGTCTCAGTGTGACCAGCATTGTTCCATTTAGAGCATGCTGTTCCTTTTGCAAAAAAAAAAAAAAAAAAGACACACACACACACACACACACACACACACAAACACCCCAAGAGAATTTTACTTCCCTTTTAAGACCAATCTCTTAGTGTTTGAGAATAAACTAAGACTAGTTTATTCTGTGCCCTAAGTAGATGCATTTGCTGTCTCTTTGGACTCACAAAATAACGTACGCTTCTTTTATGATACTTAGAGTAATTTGCTTTGGATTATCAATATCTTTGCATGAGTCTTCCATTGTACGAAGCCCTCATAGCATCGTTAACTTTGTTGGCAAAAATCTGGCATCCTCATACTAGATCATAATTCCATAGCAGACCTAGAAACACATTGCTGATTGCAGGCTTCTGCTGTGCTCCTCCTGACATGCTACCCTTCGTCACCTTGAAGAATACAATAATGGACTCAGATCAAAGCCTTTTCTGTTCTTATTTTCATCACTATTATTATCTCCTGACTGACTACAAGGATAAATTAAAATTTTGACTTGTCTCAGAAAGTCACAAGGGAGACGATTTTTGACACCAAATCTTTTACTCTTTTACTTCCCTCCCTGACCTGGTGAAGTCTCTAAACCAAATATAGAACTCCTCTATTAGTAAAATGTTTGAGTATACATATATAATTAAATATTTGTCTATTTACTTTTAATTTATACATTAAATTCATGTACTCCTGTATTTACATACTTTGTATATTATAGAACATCTAAATTTGACATTAAAATATAAAAGTTCTTTTTAAAAAAATTTTTTTAATATTTATTTATTTTTGACACAGAGAGACACAGAGCATGAGCAGGGGAGGGGCAAAGAGAGAGGGATACACAGAATCTGAAGCAGGCTCCAGGCTCTGAGCTGTTAGCACAGAGCCTGATGTGGGGCTCGAACTCACAGACCACGAGATCATGACCTGAGCCGAAGTCAGACGCTCAACCGACTGAGCCACCCAGGCGTCCCTAAAATATAAAAGTTCTAATATTTCCTTCCCAACTATAGAAATAAATAAGTGAATTATTTTAAAAAATGTTTGGGCTATGGGACACCTGAGTGGTTCAATGGTTAAGCATCCAAGTCTTGATTTAGGCTCAGGTATAATCTTGTGGTTTGTGAGTTCAAGCCCTACATCAGGCTTGGGATTCTCTGTTTCTGTCTCTGTCTCTCTGCCCCTCCACTGCTCACTCTCTCTCTCTATTTCAAAATAAATAAATAAACGTTAAAAAAAACTATAAAAATGTTTGGGTTGCCTTTTCAGTTACAAACTGTAGGTAAAATAATTTCAAATCTAAAATTAAATTTGTTTCTCTCAAAAAATACAAATTAGAAGTGATGTAAACTTTACCAACAATATAAAAAGCAACATAAGATTATAAATTCACATTAAATATAACATATAATAAATAAATCCTAAAAGAAGCCATACAGTAGAAATATAATCATTCATAATGATGCTAGGAATGATAGAATTTGAATGAAAGAGAAGAAACTTCAAAGCGTTCACATAGCCATGATTTGTTATAAATGAAAACTACAGGGGAGAAACAAAATTAAATTTACCTTTAACAAATAACTTGCTTTGTTAAAAACCTTTCTTTATGATCATTCACATGAGTATATATTCATATAATCCCAGTATTATTTTTTTAGATAAACCAGTATGCTTTGATTAAATTCAAATTAATAGATTATTACAATGTTTAAAATAATTATATTTTATCTAATCTGTTTTAAACATGAAGGAATTTTAAGAATTTTAAAGACTATTTTGTAATCATTTAACTCATTTTTCTCATCCAGTATTCAAATGTTTGCTTCACTGGAGTGTGAATTTTAATAAAGTGTATAAACTTAAAAATTTTTTTTAGTGTTTATTTATTTTTGAGAGAGAGAGAGAGAGAGAGAGAGAGAGAGAGAGAGAGAATGAGTTGGGGAGGGGCAGAGAGCGAGGGAGACAGAATGCGAAGTAGGCTCCAGGCTCTAAGCTGTTAGCACAGAGCCCAACACGGGGCTCAAACTCACAGACTATGAGATCATGACCTGAGTCTGTCAGATGCTCAACTGACTGAGCCACAATTTTAATAAAATTTAAATTAAAGTAGTATACATCATATTTTTCTGTGATTTGTCTTTAAAAATGTATTAGTATTTTTTATGTGATTTGGAATCACATGAGCTGAAAACATGAAATGTATTTCATTGTCAGAATTCATTCATTGTCAGTGCTTTCTTATGGTACTTAAGCTTCCATCATGATGTAAATAAAGTGTTTGCAGTAATTGTAATATCATACATGTTTAAACTGTATGTTTTGTATTATATGTGATTTAATATTTTTAAATTTATTAATTTCATAATAAAAGACTAGAGTTATCGAATGCAGTGCCTTTACCAGAAAAAAAAATCATTGGTTTTGTAAGTCAGTGGGAACATGGATGGAAATTTAGGGCTCCTAAAAAGTTTTAGTAATGTAGTAAAAACCAACATTTATATAATATATTTATTATATACTGAGCATAGTTTGAAACACATACATTAATTATGTAACCCAGTGGGGCAGGTACTATTGTTTTCCATATTTCACATAGGAGGAAACGATACTCATCACAGTTTTCCTTTGACTGCTGTAAAATAAACAGATTGTTGTTCTTCTTGAAAGTAGGAAATGTCATGGAGAAGAGGAAAGCAGATGTAGAAGTCTGTTCATCCATTTAGCAAGTAATTACTGAATGATGCTTTGCAAAACCAATGGATCAAATCACTTCTTTTAAGAAAGTTATAATCTAGTTAAGGAAATAGAAGTAAATCAACTATGATAAGCATTATATTAAAAGGAAGTATTAATCACAGAAATTCAGTTTTGCTGTGGTAAAAAATTAATCCCCAAATTTCAGCTTAATTAAACAGTTCTGTATAAATTAGGTATTCTTGGAGCGCCTGGGTGGCGCAGTCGGTTAAGCGTCCTACTTCAGCCAGGTCATGATTTCGCGGTCCGTGAGTCAGGCTCTGGGCTGATGGCTCAGAGCCTGGAGCCTGTTTCCGATTCTGTGTCTCCCTCTCTCTCAGCTCCTCCCCCGTTCATGCTCTGTCTCTCTCTGTCCCAAAAATAAATAAACGTTGAAAAAAAAATAAATTAGGGATTCTTTAGGGTAGTTGTCCTCCATGCAGGGATTCAGCAATCTATATTTCCATATTGTTGCTCTGCTATCTCAGTGTGTGGCTTCTACTGCCATTAAAGCAGTGGAATAAAGGAACCTGGTGGGCTCAGTCTATTCTGTGCTTCAATTAGGACATAGTAGACTAATTTCTGCTTATATCCCATTGGCCAGAATTATTCATATGGCCCTTTGGAACTACAGAGAGGCTAGAGCATGTGGGGGAGCATATGACTATTTGGTAAACAAATATGACTATTTGGTAAACTATACATACCTTTACCAAAAGGTATGTACAGTTAATTGGGGAAGGAGAAAGTTGGACAAGAGTTTTTATTCTATAGGCAGTTGATTGGAAAGTGGCAGAAGTCATGAAGTTATAGAGGCTGGTGAAGGTAACTGGGAAACAAAAGCTAAGGTCCTGGAAAGGAACTGTAAGAAGTCCCTTCAGTACCATGGAGAGCACCAGTCATATGAATTACTGGGATACCACATGATGTCAATAGCAACTCCTTTATTCAGCAACATTTCATTCCATAAACTTCTATTATATGCCTATCCTTGATTTTGTGGTTAAAAAATTTGTAACACATAACTAAAAGTCTAATGGAGAATACAGATAACTCTCTGTAATGCACTTACTAGGTTCAATAGCAGAACTATTCTCTGAGCATTATGAGACCATGGAGATGTTCCTAATGTTAACCTTGGATACAAGAAGGAGTTGTACAGGAGAATATCATGGAGGACACGATTTATGATCCTGTATGTGTATTAAGTGATGAGTAAGAGTTTAGCCAAGTCAGAAGAAGAAAGGGTACTTAGGCCAGGGGTCAGCAAACTTTTTCTGTAAGTGGCCAGATGTAAATAGCTTAGGCTTTTCAGGTCATAATGGTAGGTCTCTATTGCATATTTTTATTTTTGTTTTACAACTTTTCAAAATATAAAAGCTCATTCTTAGCTCAGTAGTAATACAACCACAGGCTATGGCCCAGATTTGACCCATGAGGCATAGTTTGCTGACCTGTGGTGTAGGCAGAGAGAACAAGTGCAAAACCAGAGGTGTGTATACATAGCTGTATATAGTTTTGTCATGATGGAATGTGAAGTTTGAATAAGGGTCATGATAAATGAGTCCAGAGAGATAGATGACAGAATGTCATGTTGCAGAACTTAGGCCTACTTCTGTAAATATGGATTGCCATTGAAGGATTTAAATCAGTGGAATGATGAAATCGGATTTGCATTTTAGAAAGGTATATATACTGAGAATGAGCCTGAGGAAGCAAAACTGAACTTGAAAGAGACAAAAATTAGGGAATTGTTGGTACTGGTCAAAAAAGAGATAATGAAAGCCTGAAATAAGGCATAGGAGGAAGGATAGGCAAGAGGGGGCAGATTGAAATGTTTTTGAAGTGACATCAGAAGGACTTCCTTATTGATTGACTGGGGTGGGGACAGAGGTTGGTAATAATTCTAAGACTAGTAATAATTCTAAGACTAGATAGATGGTGTTCCTTAACTGAGATAATAAATATTATGCTACCTCATTAATGTTCCTCCTTTAGCAGGAACTCTGATTGTGAAAAGGATCTCTGCCATTTATTAAAGATTTATACCATCTGGAGTCAGAAAATAGAGGCCCATTGTCTGTTCTGATGTGACTTCTTGGGAAATCTGTTAGGAAGGGTATACGGAGCTTTGCTCCTTTCCGTCAAATAGATTGACTGCTATAAGCAATTTGTTTCCTTTGGCAGAATCCCCACTCAGGGTAAAGGATAAAGAACTCAATGTTCATGGACATAGTCCTAAAAGTCATGTTTGTTTAAGGCTATCAGTTATTTTGGCTATTTTTAGATTTAAAAAAAAAACCCAGAATTTTATATAGACTTTGAACTTGACCTCTGTAGTAGACCTATACCATTTATAATTATCCAACATTTTTATAAAGTTTCCCACATTGTGAACACCACCATTCCAAAATAGAACTCCTGCACTTCCTTTCTAGAGGTGAAGGTGTATAACGTAGTTTCCTCCTACTATCCAGACCCACCCTCATGAGATTTGGATATAAAAGAGTGCATATGAGCTAGGGACTGAGCATGGGGAAATCCATATTCAATCACATGCAGTCATGAAAAGTTCTTATATATTTTTTGGTATAGTTGAGTTGAATGTTCTGTTATTTTAGTCCAAATATGGTTGATGTCAAGGAATGTGCAGTGGCAACTGTTGTGTTATGTTGGCCCGGTCCTATGGGCATCACTCCTTGCTGTACAGCATCCAAGTTTATTTTTCTGTATCTCCCAGAGAAGCTACCTAATATCACTCAAAATTCCTTTAATTAGGTAGATTGTATTCTGTGGTTTGCAACTGAGAGTAGGGCTTCGATGACATTATATTTTATATAAAATTTCATGGGATAGGGACAATTTGAGGCAAATCCCTAAAAAGGCTTCTTGGAGGAATAATGAAACAAAACAGAAAGGTTGAGACACACTGTCTTAGACTAAATTGGAAACAGGATCAACTCACAGATATTACCATGACAATATGAGCTATGATGGTCACAAGAGGGGAAAAGGGAGGAGGATTCACTGTTCCTTTAAGATGTTGGGCATTTAAAGCCAGAAGACTGGGTTATTCACTTAAACACTGATAAAATATTTGATAAAGCACTTTGACCTGGAGCTATTTCTATATGCCACCAGTCTCTAGTTATTTAGAGACAGCTTTACTAGAGATAATTCTTTTAGATCAGCCAATCTGGAGGTACAGTTAAGATAGTCAGATCCTGTTTTTCATATAGAAGCTTTCTCGGATTAGCCAAGGGTTGTCATGCCCCTTGTTTATATTTGGCCTGGGCTTCATGCTTAGTCTGGGTGATCAGTCTGCAGATCACTTATTTATTTAAAGGGGAATTTTCTGTGAATGTGGTAGAAACAGAGAAGGACTGGGATATGTTCTTAAATCTGCAAATAAAATTTCAGCCTTTAATGAGCACTCCCATAGTCGGTTTACAGACACTTTAGCATTTAATTCTCACAGAATGAATTATTACTTAACCATTTACATGGTTCTATTAAGTGTATCTTATTATTATCTACATAAATAATGATGATAAGACTTAGGGAGTTTAAGTTACCTTGCTCAAGATCGCACCACTAATAAGTGACAGGGCTGGGTCTCAAAAGGTCCCTGTAGAGACTAGTGACTTTGGACAACTTATTTAACCTCTTCAAGCCTTAGTTTCCTCATCTACAAAATGGGAATAATAATAATACTTCTTAGGATTTTTAATGAATAAGTGAGTTAATCTTTCCAAAATACTCAGAACTTTACCTGCATCGTTAAATACTCAGAAAATGTTAGGTGTTATTTTTCTGTCCAGAGTCTTCCCCTTCTTCTCCTCCACCTTTTACAAACTAGGATAAACAGAGTTTTGAACCAGGGTGCTGGGGAGTAATTCTGGTATTGCATTAAACTACCTAATGCAATTAGCTGAGCAATTCTTTGGCAGTGAGGAAAGAGGAGGAGAGAGAGGTTTGAGAATCCTGTAGGTGGCTTATAGGGCTTGGAGTTATAGTCTGTAACAGTCTATAGTTTTGTTTTTTCTTAATTTTTTCTTATCTATTTATTCATTTGTTTGTTATAGTAAGGGCACTTAACATAAGATCTACTCTCAACAGTTGTTTTTTAATATTTACTTATTTTGAGAGAGAGGGAGAGAGAGCACAAGCAGGAGGAGGGGCAGAAAGAAAGGAGAGGAGAATCCCAAGCAGGCTCCGTGCTCTCAGATGGAGCTTGATATGGGACTTGGTCTCACCAACTGTGAGATCATGACCTGAGCCGAAATCAAGAGTTGGCTGCTCAGCAGAGTGAACAACCCAGGTGCCCCAGTTCTCAACAAATTTTTATATGCACAATATTGCTAACTATAACACAATGTTGTATAGCAGAACTCTACAACTCATTCATCTTGCATAACTGAAACTTTGTATCTGTTGAACAGCAACTCCTGCAACTTAACAGTATAAAAACAAATACCTGATTAAAAAATGGACAAAGAACTTAAACAGACATTTCTCCAAAGATGTACAAATAGCCAGTAGGTATATGAAAAGATGGTCAACATCACTAATCATAAGAGCAATCCAAATAAAAAATACAGTGAGATATCATCTCACAATTGTTGGGATGGCTATTATAAAAAAAGGTGTGTTGGCAAGGATGTGGGTAAATGGCAACTCCTATGCAGTATTGGTAGGAATACAGAAAGGTATAGGCACTATGGAAAACAATGAAGATTCCTCAAAAAATTAAAAATAGAAATAACATATGATCCAGCAATTCCACTTAGGGGTAGATATCCAGAAGAATTGAAATCAGAATCTTGAAGAAATATATGTACTTTCATGTTCACTACAGCACTGTTCACAATAGCCAAGGTATGGAAACAACCTAAATGCCCATCAATGGATGAATGGGTAAAGAAAATGTAGTATATACTTACTATGGAGTATTATTCAGCCTTTAAAAAGAAGGAAATCTTGCCATATGTGACAACATAGATGAACCTAACCAAGTGAAATAAACCAGTTACCGAAGGACAAATCCTGCATGATTCTGTTTATATGGGGTATCTAAAATAGTCAAATTCATAGAAGCAGAGAATAGAATGAATGTTGGTTGCCAGGGGCTGGAGGTGAAGGGAAAATGGAGAGTTGCTATTCAATGGGTATAATGTTTCAGTTATGCAGGATGTCTTGTTTTTTAATGTTTATTTCTGAGACAGAGAGACAGAGCATGAGCAGAGGAGGGGCAGAGAGAGAGGGAGACAGAATCGGAAGCAGGCTCCAGGCTCCGAGCTGTCAGCACAGAGCCCTACACGGGGCTTGAACTCACAGACTGTGAGATCATGACCTGAGCCGAAGTTGGACGCTTACCTGACTGAGCCACCCAGGCGCTCCAGATGTTTTGTTTTTTAAAGAAAGCCTTGCTGAGGCTCTTTTCAGCCTCCTTCATTGACTGGGGTTTATGTATTTAAAGCCTCTTCCTTTCTGGATTTTTCTGGCCTGCAAATGTGTTAAATCTGACTTCTAGCCTGGAAGTTGTACTATGAATCCTACACACACCAGGACAATTCAGCGAAGCAGGCACCAGAGTGTGAGGCAAAATATAGTTCTGGACAGGTAGCCAGTGTGGTGCAGTTAGCTTGGAAAAGCTAGGGGCAGACAATATGTAGTGATTAACTGCCACCAAGTAACTGTTAATGAGGGGGTGGGGTTGTATGCAGTGTTAGGAGGAAAGGTAGCAGAGGTATACTGTGAACCAGTGGATGGATCAGAGAACTTCGGTTAATGCCAACTTTTACATAGCTCGTTGGAAAGGTTGCTACTCTGTCAAATGCAGTGGCCACATAGACCTAAGTATAACTGCATGGCTTTGCCCTTTAGGGGAGCACTTTTGACCTAAAGATGTCTCACATCATATTCAACTCAGAGATGTGTCTACCAAGAGGACAAAGAGTATCCAGTAACTATCTGATGAGAAATTAAGGTGTTTTGGGGGTGCCTGCATGGCATCCCCCATTAAGTGTCCAGCTTTAGCTCAGATCATGATCTCACATTTCATGAGTTCTAGCCCTGCGTTGGGCTCAGTGCTGACAGCTCAGAGCCTAGAGCCTGCTTCAGATTCAGTGTCTGTCTCTTTGCCCCTCCCCTGCTTGTTCTCTCTCTCTCTCCCTCTCTTTCTCTCTCTCAAAAGTAAATAAATATTTAAAAAAATTTTTTAAAGAAATTAAGGTGTTTGGACAGGGGGTGGTGGAGGAGGAGGACCTGAGTTTGTACTTAGAGGAGGGAGTCCTCTTTCTGCTTACTCTCAGGTGGTTTGCTCTCCATCACTGGATTTGGACAGGATTTCTTTTGGATCAGGACAGGAGTCTGCCCCAGAAGTGAGGTACTCCCACTTAAGGATATAGGTAGGGAAGAAGCCAGTGCACAGTGTGAGATAAAAGATGTTTTCACTCTTATGTGGATCCTGAAAAACTTAACAGAAGACCATGGGGGAGGGGAAAGAAAAAAAAGTTAGAGAGGGAGGGAGCCAAACATAAGAGAGTCTTAAAAACTGAGAATAAACTGAGGGTGGGAGGGAGGGGAGGGTGGGTGATGGGCATTGAGGAGGGCACCTGTTGGGATGAGCACTGGGTGTTGTATGGAAACCAATTTGACAATAAATTTATAATAAAAAATAAAAATTAAACAAAGATGTGTTCAAGTGTCATTTACTAGTTCTGTTATCCTTACAAATCACTTAAGATCACTGGTTCTTGATAATTCTGTCTCTAAAATGGGAATGATAATATTTAGCATATATAGTGCTAACTATGTGCTGTGCACTCATTTAATCTTCACAGCCACCCTATTATTACCATCTCTATTTTCCTGGAGAGGAAACTGAGGAACAGAGTTTTTGAGTACCCTGCCCCAATTCCATAGCTCCTTGGTAGTGGAGCAAGGATCTGAACCCAGGCAGACTGCCTCCAGGGTCTGTGCTGTCAACCTTTTCTGTCTACTGCCCCTCCAATAGTAGTAAGGTAATAATATGGATAAAACACTGGGCACAGAGAAGGCATTTGCTAAATGGTAGTTCTGGGAGAGGAACAGAGAGGGAAGGCAGCAGCAGTAATTCTCATTTTTTTTTGTAATTGCAATGAGTGAGGAAAGAATCGGGTTGACATGGAATAAGATCTTTTTATACAGCTGACAAAAGGTGTGTAAATAGCATGAATCCTCATACATTTCTAATGTACGCTGATAGGCGTACAATTTCAGAATGATTTTAAAGGTTTTAGTGCTTTTTGCTTCTAGACTTAAATATGAGACCAGACGCCTTTAAATCAATGTTTTAAAAATTAAACATACCCAGTGTATATGTGTGAGCATGTGTGCACAGACTATTCATTATCTAGAAGCGCTATTTAAGAGCTATTCTTTTCATATCCATTTTCATCAGACTGGTGCTTCACAGATAAGGTGCAATAAGGATGTTTCCAGAAAGTTCTGTGATTACTTTTTACCATGTAAATTATATTACCATATTATATCATGTTTGGCTTTGTTGAAATATTTGAGTACATTGACCTAGCAAAGAAGGCAAATAATAGACAAGTCAAATTCTGTAAGTAAACAGTTACTTGTATTTAAATCAAATGAAAAGATTTTAAAAATTACTAAAAGGAACTCTATAATTCATTTTCTCTATTCACTTACAATATAACACTAACTCTCCAAACTAGATTTGCAGAAGGGTCTATTTTTTTTATTACATGATGGAAGACTTTAGATACCCCTTTTAAGAAAAGAGCAAATGATAAAAATAAAAGCAAATAGTAATCACCTTAAATATTTGTCTTATCTTCCACTTCTTATGTAGACATTTTAATAAATTACTAAAACTCCCTGATAAAACATTCTACCATATTTTCTGGAAGTGTTTGAAATGATAAAATAATATTTCTTTTAAGTTTTCATCATTTTATGTATAAAAGTTACATTTTCCACAAACAAAGATCTATAATATTAATGTACTTGCCCTTTCTTTGGAAATATCTCATCCACAGATATCTCAGTTCTGGAAAACCATGAAAAATAAACCAGGATATGTTTCTACCCACTTTAGCACTAACCATGGCAAATTACAAACTAAACAGATTTGAGTGATCCACATCTTTAATCTATAAAATACAGAATGAACCCAAAAAGAATGTGTCATTTTCCTACTACACTGGTTATTTGGGGTAATAAAGTCTTCAGTGTGTTTCCTGGAAGTGAATAGCCTACATTTTTATGAGAATCTGTACATTTTATTTTAGAGATGGGGAGATTATAGAAATTTTAGTTACAGTCTGAAGATCCAAGGTGTGCACATTAAAAGCATAGAAAAGTATTCCTGTGGGAAAATGGAGTTCATACAAGGTTTAGTCACAAACTTAAAATAACTGAAGACTTGTCAAGGAAAATGACATCCCAGAAGGCAAAGTAATGTGTATCACTGTCTTAAAAGGAATCATGGAAGCAACTTTAGAACAATTAAAGACACCGTGAGCCTAATCTTGCAGAAGTATAATGTGGATAAAGGAAGCTGTGATACAGATTTGTATCCTTCAACCACAACTTCAATTAAGACAAATACTAAGATATTTTTAAACTAGATATTCAGTGGTGTGAATGACTTAATGAATTTAAAACACCCATGCTATGTCAAAGAGTTATATTGACTGTTTCTTAATATAGAAATTACAGCTAGATTGGAAATATTCTATATTGTTCAAGTGTATATACACAGTATTCAAAAGGAAAATGTGTTCATAACATGGATGCTTTAAAATTTTTCTAGACAAGTTACCCATCTTGTAGAACTTCAGAGTTTGAAATTATGCTTTACTTTCTTTGCCCAAAGATAGATCAGGAGAGCCATACTTCTTGAAGTGCTGATTTTCTCTCATAGTCCATAGTATACTTGGAAAAGTACACCTTTTTATCTCTGAGGAAGAAGTTCCCCATGAACATTTTTTGGATAAGAATTTACACATAACCACAACAATGAACATAAAATCTTTAGTATTGCTACAGTACACACATACACATTTAATAAGTATATATCTCCCTGAGATACATGTAATTAATTTCTATTATAGATCCTGTTTTTCCTTTTTCAAGTCATATTAAAAACTCAGTATGTATCCCATTATCCAGCATGCAGCAGGGAAAGCACCATCGTAAATTTAAATTCATTATCAAATTCAAATTATAGTTATCCCAAGAATAGGTTCCCAAATCACATACATTAATTAGATGGCATATGTCTTTCATGACACAAGCCATTAAGAAGATCACTGTGGCGGATGCAGTAAATTGTGTTTCATAGATCCCTGGAAGCTGAGTCTGACTGCTCATTCTCCTGGTTCTCATTTTATATTTACACCGCTGCTCATTGTGTCTGCCTTTGTGAGATGTCCTCCCATCTTTCTTCTGGTTATTTAGATTGTACTCAGAGAGCCATGGAACTGGAGGGGTTCTTAGTGATCATGGACCAGCAGTTTACAGGTGTCAGAACTGAAACTTGAGAAGGGGTTACAGGTGTCAGAACTGAAACTTGAGAAGCAGCAGTGCATGGCAGAGTGAGGGGATAGTCTCTTGGTTGTTCCCTGCTGCCTCGTGTAAATAAAAACAGATATGGGAAATCTTGGCTTTTCTCTCAAGACTCAGCTCCAGCCTCCCTCTTTAATATCTGACTGGGGGGCGCCTGGGTGGCGCAGTCGGTTAAGCGTCCGACTTCAGCCAGGTCACGATCTTGCGGTCCGTGAGTTCGAGCCCCGCGTCGGGCTCTGGGCTGATGGCTCAGAGCCTGGAGCCTGTTTCCGATTCTGTGTCTCCCTCTCTCTCTGCCCCTCCCCCGTTCATGCTCTGTCTCTCTCTGTCCCAAAAATAAATAAACGTTGAAAAAAAAAAATTAATATCTGACTGGATAGCAGGGGCACTGGTTTGGGTTCAGGCTATCCTATCCACTTTCTCTTTGAGCAAGAGCAAGTTCCTTTATCTCCATTGTCTCAGGGTCTTAATAGGTAAAGAGAAGATAACAGCACCTACTTCATAGGGTTGAAGAGCCTCAAATAAGTTCATATTCATGAAACACAAAAGCAGCAGACCATAGTAAGTGCTTAATAAGAATTATTATAATCATTATTATAATTGTCTTTATTAATCACTCTTCTCCTATTTTGTAATTTTCACAAATACCACTCATTCAGCACTTATTTTCCAGATGTTTTATTTACAATGTCAGTTTGCTCCAGTTTTCTTTTTCCAGCTCTAGTCATTTCAAGATAGGGATTATGTCCTACATGTTTTATATGTACCTCCACAGAGCCTAACAGAGTGTTTAATCCAAAACAGATATACTGTATACTGTATACTGTATACTGTAAATACTATTTTTTTCTGCTGGTTGATATTAAGATGTTTTCTAATCGTTGTAACTCTGCCAACCCTTACATATTTTCAAAGAAAATGCCAATTAAAATGTGGTAACCCAAATGTTCATCCACAGATGAATGGGTAAAGAAGATGTGGTCTGTGTGTGTGTGTGTATATATATACACACACACACTCACACACAAAGTAGAATGTTAGCCATAAAAGAACAGAGATCTTGCCATTTGCAACAACATAGGTGGACTTCGAGGTTATAATGCTAAGTGAAATAAGTCCGACAGAGAAAGACAAATACCATATGGTTCCACTCTTATGTGGAATTTAAGAAACAAAACAAATGAATAAACAAAGAGAAAAAGAGATAAAAAACATAGACTCTTACATACAAAAGACAAACTGATGGTTGCCAGAGGGGAGGTGGAGGGGGGTAGGTGAAACATAAAAGGGGATTAAAAGTACACTTAGGATGAGCATGGAGTAATGTACAGAATTATTGAATCATTATATTGTACACCTGAAACTAACATTGTATGTTAATTATACTTCAATTAAAAAGTAAAACTAAATAAAATATGGTAACAGTATAATATGCTAGTGCTCTTTGTTAAAAAAGTGAAGAGCACAGCACACTCATAGTATGTGAGGATACATAAAAAGGCCCCAGAATACGTGTTTGGGTGGTTCTAACAGTAGTGGGTAAAGGATGGGATATTTTGCATTACTCTCAGGGCCATTGTGCCAGTCACTGCTGGATACTTCCAAACTGTATATTGGTACTGTGTCCATATTATTCTAAGCCCTGAGGCCTGGACAACATTTTACTAAGACACATTTTCAACATTTTCTTGGTTACACATTGGAATTGCTTGGTGAGCTTCTGAAACTCCTAAAACCCAGGCTTTATCCCAAACCAGTTGACTCAGAATCTCTAGGAACCAAAATTTATTCCATCGCTTCAGATGGTGCCACTGTGCAGCCATGTTGGGGAACTGCTGTGCCAGACTGTTGGATTGCAAGAATGTTGTTCTGTGGCGTATTTACTCAGAGTAGGGGATGATGTAACAACAGCAATATAGCTACTTTTACAAGTTGTCATGTAGTAATATGCAGTCTAGGCATTGACTCACTTTCTAGGAGGGGTTTTGAAGAATGGGGAGATTTTGAATATGAATCCTGTTACCAAGGCTGTGAAACCCTGAGACCTTATTTTGTTTGATTCATTTCCCTTCCCACATGATTGTGGCTGGAACTTTTGTTTTCCTTTTTGGTCAGGCTGACTCCTGCAGCTGTGTCATTTTCCACACACACAGAATTTCTGCTTTGTGCCCAACCAGAGTGGAGTGGCAGTTCCTGAGTCATGGCCGCTGAGTCTCCTGTGGCACTCTGTGATTTCCCTGGGAAGTCTCTTATCCTCCCTAACCTTGTGGTTTCTGACTTGATGAATTTTGCCTCAAGACGTAGCTTGAAAAAATAAAAACTTGAATGTGAAAAAGGGCATCACTGGAATATGTCAAAATATATAGACCTGTTTTTCTGTTGCTTTGTCCAATATGACCTATACTTCTATTCTAGAAGATTCTTTTTCACTAGGTAATATAACATATGAGATATAATTTCTGTTGTTTTTTAAATTTTTAAGTTAAGTCATTCTCGTATTTATTGAGAAAAATATTTATTGAATATCTGTGATGTATCAGGCATTGTGATACTTGCTTGGAATATAAAAATTAAAAATGTAGTTCCCCGCAGACTCCTTGGAAAGATGGTCAAGTGCTATGATGAGGAATGTATGAACTATTAGGATGACATGTAGGAAGGGCACCTTCCTACATGGGGCACTGTATTAGATGCTTCCATGTGTATTGGATCATTTAATTCCCACAATAACTTTATGGTGGAGGGGACATGGTATTTCCATTTTATAGGCAAGAAAACTGGGTCTCAGATAGAGTAAGTCATTCACCTAAGTTCACATACCCAGGAAATGAATTTTTACTTAATTGCTCCTTCCTGGAAATGTTTTTATTCATATTTTTATTAATGAACTTTGTTTTTAGAGCACGTTTAGGTCACAGCAAAATTGAATGGAAAGTACAGGCATTTCCCATGTACCCCCACTCCCCCCCCCAACTCTCTACTATTGGCTACATCCTGCACTACAGTGATATATTTGTTACAACAGATTAACCTACGCTGACACAGCATTACCACTCAAAGTCCTGTAGTTTACATTAGGATTCACTCTTAGTGTTGGACATTCTATGTGTTTTAGCAAATATATAATGACATGTATCCACTATTAAATGGAATAGTTTCACTGCCCTAAAAATCCTTTATGTTCCACCTGTTAATCTTTGCCTCCCTCCTAACCCCTGGAAACTAGTGATCTTTTTACTGTCTCCATAGTTGTGCCTTTGCCAGAGGGTCATATTGTTGGAATCATATAGTATGTAGCCTTTCCAGATCGGCTTCTTTCATTTAGCAGACTGCATTTACTTATGCATGCCTTTTCATGGCTTGATAGCTCATCTCCTTTTAGCCCTGAATAATACTCTATTGTTTGGATTTACCACAATTTATTTTTCCATTCACTTATTGAAGGATATCTTGGTTGCTTTCAAGCTTTGACAATGATGAGTAAGACTGCTGTATACATCCATGTGCAGGTTTTTGTATGGACAGAAATCTTTCATTTTTTTGGGTAAATACCATGGAGCATGATTGCTGGATCATATGGTAAGAGTATGTTTATTTTTGTAAGAAAATGCCAAAGTGTCTTCCAGAGTGGCTGTACCGTTTTGCATTCTCACCAGCAGTGAATAAGAGTTCCTGTTGTTCCACATCCTCACCAGCATTTGGTGTTGTCAGTGTTTTGCACTGTGGCCATGTAATAGTGAATTGGCATTTCGTTGTTGTTTTACTTTGCCATGCTGTCATAGCATAGAATGTTGAACATCTTTTCATGTATTTGCCATCTGTGTATCTTTTGGTGAGGTGTCTATTCGTGTCTTTTGCCTATTTTTAAAAAATTGAGTTTATTTTCTTATTATTGAGTTATTGGTTAATATTTTATATCTGAGGTAAACATAAAATAAATCATCTTATTAAAAAAAAAAAAAGCATCCCCTGATAGTTCCGCTGGGAGCTGACCTGGTGCCCACAGCTCAGTCATGGTACTCTCATGTGTAATGTAAGCAGTTTTACAGAATATCAATATAGGACAAGGCCACCTTGAAACTGATGGCTTGAGCCAAAACCCAGACCACTTTGTAATCATGTCTGAACACAGGCAAAATGAAGAACATGGTGCAAATCACAAAAATGACCATCTCTCTCTCTATGCTAACATGACTGTGCTGCTTTTTTATCAGTCAAAACTTTGGCCTATGCCATTCCTCATATCTCCCAGATAAAAATTATTAAGATACTCAGTGATAAAATTGTCCCACTTTCTGATAACACCAAATCCAGAAGCAAACCTACCTAACCCTGTAACCTCCCCAGCAAGATTAGGGAATCCCAGGATGCAGGACTTTCAGTACTAAAATCAGGAAATTCCCAGAACAGATAGATCACCCTACTCTCTTAAATAACTTAACACAAGTACAAATATTTTAACAAGCCTTTGCTAACATCCTCTTACTGAGGTACTTCCCAGTTTCCAAGAATATTTGGTCTCATTTGCTATAAACGCTTCCAATAAATCCAACCTCGTCATATTATAGGTGTGGTCCTGGTGGTCTTTGGTGATGGACTAAGACCAGTCCATAAAATCAAAGCAAAGAAAATACAATAGCAATGAAATTAGTAGATTACTCCTTAACAAAAATGGTTTAAATGATGAATATCCTTCTAACAACAAAATGTGGAAAGTTGCAAAGCTTACAGGAAAGTCAAACAGCATGATGAATCTTAACATGAAAGAAAAAGGTCTAGAAAATCTTGTTAGTGCCATGGTAAGAAAGACTTTGTTTTATTTGTTTTTATGACAGCTTCCCTTCCTTTCTGTCTCTCAGGAATCATGTCTGACCACCAGTTTGGTAACCAGTTTATGTGCAGCGTGGTGGCGTCTCATGTGAGTCATCTGCCCACAACCAACCTCAGCTTCGTCTGGATTGCCCCACCTGCTGGCACCGGCTGCGTGAATTTCATGTAAGTACCCGAAGTGTCTGTGACTGTAGGGAAGGCAAATATACCTCTCATGGGATTACATATAGGGTAAGTATTTAAATGTAGTATTCCAACAAGGTTGACCTTAATTAAAGCCACTAATTTTGGTATCAAAAAGACTTCAAAACCATAAAAAAGGCAACTTTAGTAGTTTAATTTTGCATATTTCTTTATACTTTAAAAGTTCTAGATTGGATTTAGCTGACAAAAATATGGGGCACCTGGATGGCTCAGTTGGTGAAAGCATCCAACTTCAGCTCAGGTCATGATCTCATGGTTCGTGAGTTTGAGCCCTGTTATCGGTCTCTCTGCTGTCAGCACAGAGCCAGCTTCGAATCCATTGTTCCCCCCTCTCTCTCTGCCCCTACCTGGCTCATTCTCTTTCTGTCTGTCTCTCTAAATAGATAGATAGGTAGGTAGGTGGGTAGATAGATAGATAGATAGATAGATAGATAGATAGATAGATACACGAGAAGATAAAAGTATGTGAAAAAGTCAAGGCAGTAGGGAAACAAAGTATAAAAACAAGTACAAAAAAATGCCATGAGGCTCCATGCATGTTTTGGAGGAAGATCACAAATTTATGATCATTAGTGCCAAGAGAGAAATGGGATCAGTTAGGTGAGGTGGTGGTGAGGAGTCAGGGAGTCTATAGAAACATAATGACTCTTTCATGTGCTTTCATTAAGAGGAAGCTGGGGAATGCAATGAGCATTGTCCCAACAGCATCCTTAGATATTAACGCTGCACAATGGTTCAAATGCTGTGACTTGTGACATCTCTCAGTATAAACTATATCCCTAGCCCTGGCCCAGAATCACCACTCCTTCTATTTCATAGTCTTCTCTCTTTTTTTATGCCCTAAATTTTTTTATTTCTAACGCATAATATACTTCATTTCTTTATTTATGTATGTTATTTATTGTCTGTCACTTCTTACTGAAATGGAAGTGCCTTGACAGCAAGAATTTTCTTTTCTGTTTTGTTCACTGATTTGCCCCAACTGTCTAGAACAGTCACTGACACACAGTAAACACCCATGAAATATTTGTTTAGTGGATGTGTAGGCCAATGGAATACAGCCAAAGGCAGTTCATAAATAGCTATTCTATGGACAGTCAGGCAAAACAGAGCTCGAAGGCATCTTGAATGGTTTTCGATTCTGAACCTTCTGCTCAAATAACAAAATTCCATAAAACCTGCATACTCTAAAATTCACCACTACCTTTCCTTCCCCTTTAAAAACATACAGTTCAGGGGCGCCTGGGTGGTGCAGTTGGTTAAGTGTCCGACTTCAGCCAGGTCACGATCTCGAGGTCTGTGAGTTCGAGCCCCGCATCAGGCTCTGGGCTGATGGCTCAGAGCCTGGAGCCTGTTTCCGATTCTGAGTCTCCCTCTCTCTCTGCCCCTCCCCCGTTCATGCTCTGTCTCTCTCTGTCCCAAAAATAAATAAACGTTGAAAAAAAAAATTAAAAAAATAAATAAATAAATAAAAATAAAAACATACAGTTCAATGTCAAGGGTTCCTATGGCTCCCACATCACTGATTATATTCTTCCTGTCTATCCTCTGGGTTACCCATGCTGTAAGCATCAGATTAATCCTACCCAGCTGATTGACATTTAATCCTATCATTTCTCCTTCAGAAAGTTTTTCATACTTGAGCCTTTTCCTTCCAGTACCTTTTGCTAAGATGATTACAGTAACTTCCTAAATGATCTGTTCACCTCCAGCCTATCTCCTCCAGTCAATCCTGCACATTGCTGTCTAGTCAGTCTTCCTAAGGCACAACCTTGGTCACTCAAAACTTGGATACTTAAACCTCCTTTCTGAAAACCAGCCCTTTGGCTTGGGTTTGAAGAGTCTCCCCAGTCTAGCTGCTTATCATCTTCTCTCTTATCTTCCACCAGACGCACTTCCTGATGGGGCACAACTCCCTAAACATTCCTTGCTTTCCTTTAGCCCAGAATGATTTTTTCTCTCCACTCCAGTTATTAAAATCCTACCCATTCTTCAAGATCTGTTTAAAATGCCAATGCTTCCCTAAAGCTTTCTAAGACATCAACAACAGAAGTGATGTGTACTGTTGCATTTTGCTTGTAACTCTATTATAATGCTGATTATATTTTACTATATACTTATTCGAGTTAATTTAATGCCTTGGTTATTAGATTAGATTGGACAGAGATACGTTTTTATTTCTTTGTGATTGCTGCCACAGTTGGTACAACATCTCACATATAGAAATCACAGAAAATGGCCCTTGAGATAAATGATGCTCAGTGTTCTCTTTTCCTTTAGTTTAATAGTGATCTCTGGCTCTTTTGGCACATCCATCTTATTCACGTTGGCGCTATGAAGGATAGTCTAAATTCTTGCTATGCATAACTTCTTCATTTAAAACAAGAATTACTTTTTTGAAAGCTGGAACACAAAATAAACCTGTGTCAGCAGTATACAACTGCCTGTTTCCAAATAGATGTAGTTTTGAGTTGAATCTGTTTAAAACTGATATTTGATGGCTTCTGGCCTCAGTTCCCAGGGCATCAAACTCTATTTTCTTCTGAGAAGTAATTTAGGTAGTTTAAGTCTTAATGTTTTCTTAGAAAAATAATTTAGTCAGAAGTAATATTTATTGACTGAGAAGATGTTCGTATACCCTCACCCATATTTTCCAATAAAATTTGTTGATCTCTTTCTGATTAGTTTATGAGAGAGTACAGGAAAACTGAAGATCGAACTTGGACCACTGAAGCAATTTATCTGAGATTTTTTTAAACTCAAGTTGCAATCTCTTACCTTTATTTCTTTCTACAGTATTTTTGATGTGTTCAGTAGAGCTATATATAAGAGTTAGTTTCTGTAATTAGTATGTGCCCAGAAATACTTGAAAAGGATTGTTAATGTTCAACATTAACTCTGAGTATTAAACAAAAATAAAATAACACAACACCTATGGCATTTGATTATAAATATACCGTGATTCTTTTCTGACTAATCCCCAAAATTAAAGCCATCATTTTTTAAGGTAAGAAGAATTATATTTTGGAAATGAAGCTTCAACTATGTTTATAAGCTTTTGTAATATGTTTTATGTAACTTTTACATGTTGTTAGTTAATTCATGTCATTAGCTAATTTTTTACACGTGTTTTCTTTTTTAATTGGGCTTTAAATCTCCCAAGGTCAGGAACTATGTATAGTATTTTTATTTACCTAATAGTTCCTAACACTGAAACTATGGACAATAGAACGTCCTCAATAAATATTTCTTTTTAAAAAAATTTTTAAGATTTTTAGAAATGTTTTTTATTTATTTATTTTGAGAGAGAGAGAAAGAGCATGAGTAGTGGAGGGACAGAGAGATAAGGAGAGAGAGAGAGTCACAAGCAGGCTCTGTGCTGACAGCTCAATGTGGGGCTCAATCTCACAAACTGTGAGATCATGACCCAAGCCGAAATCAAGCGTTGGACGCTTAACCAACTGAGCCACTCAGGTGCCCCAATAAATATTTCTTACTAGCTAATAATGATATCATGTTTTATTGATCCCAAGGTACAGATTTTTCTTACATTTTGGGATCTCTGAATTATGGTTGTGTGTTACCTTTGATGGCATCTTACAACTGGCAGTCCTAATTTTATTTCTTAATATCTTACAATTGATGATGTCTTGGATTTGAAGAAAACCAAGGCAGCTAATATTTATCATTTACCCCCTACATGGTCTCTCTAAAGCTGGCAATTAAATTGATGCTGCACCCAGTTTAATAACCTGATATTAATACAGCAAATGTATAATGCATACTCTGTGATTTTAAAACCTAGCTCTCTGTTTAAAATTCTTTAAAGTATATTTATTTATTTTGAGAGACAGAGAGAGAGAGCTGGGGAGGGGCAGAGAGAGGGACAGAGAGAATCTCAAGCAGGCTCCACGTTTAGCATGGAGCATGACATGGGGCTCAATCTCACATGACCTGAGCCGAACCCAAGAGTCAGATGCTGAACTGACTGAGCCACCCAGATGCCCCTGCATTTAACATTCTTTGAGGAAAAAATCCCCCTCATAAGACTTATGGAACATTTGAACTAAAATCCAAGACTATTCTATAATGTTCTCTGTGCTTTCCCTAGAGAAGCGGAAACGGCACACTGTCTGACTAAACAAGATTTTATTGATAAACCACTTAGCCACAAAGTCATTTGGACCCATCTGTTTACTGCTTTTCTCGTTAAAAATAATCAAGCAAGAGACATAGAGCAGAGGATGGCCTGAGGATGAAGTTGCTGGCTGTACTGGTACACATGTGGTAAATGGATCAGGAGCTGAAATTATTTTGTCATTAGTTTTATGATACCTGTTGATATCACTTACATTTTAAGTGATAATTTCACTCAGAGAACTGCTTAGTCTTCAGATCTTACATCAGTATGGTTTGTCTTTACTTTTATATTCGATTAGTCTTGAGTGACTAGTAAGGCTTGAGTTTAAAGAGGCATTTAATTATCCAAACTTCTTGGATGTAAATCCCCTCCAAACATCCCAAGGTCAAGGTGGGGGTACGGAGAGAAGATGGAAGAGGCAGGAGGAGGAGGAGGAATAAGGAGATGGAGGAAAAGGAGGGAAGAAGCAAAAGTGTAGAGACACGACAAGGGAAAGAGGGAAGAAAGGAAGGACAGAGACCTTCCAGACATCTAACCTGAAAAGTGAGTGAGAAACTACCTGGGAAGAGAGGTTGTAAAATAACAACTAGAACATTAGTATTTTTGAAAACTACTGTTGTAGGTAGTTTACATCCTTTAATCCATGTTATTCTCACAGTAATTCCATGAAGTAGGTGCTTATCTCAGTTTGCAGATGAGGAAATTGAAGTACCGAGGTGTTAAATAAGTTGCCTAATGTAACTCACCCAGTGGTCGATACAGCCTGGATTCAGAAGGCAGGCCACTTTCAAGCAGATGATTTTTGCTACTTCACTATATTTGCCTCTAAAATGATCTCTTATCTATTTTATTATTATAGAACACCCATGGTATTGATACAATGAAAATTGTATCAAATTGGTGGTTGGTATCAATGTCTCGCTCTTTTTTTTAATATGAAATTTATTGTCAAATTGGTTTCCATACAACACCCAGTGCTCATCCCAACAGGTGCCCTCCTCAGTGCCCATCACCCACCCTCCCCTCCCTCCCACCCCCCATCAGCTCTCAGTTTGTTCTCAGTTTGTAAGAGTCTCTTAAGGTTTGGCTCCCTCCCTCTCTAACTTTTTTTCCCTTCCCCTCCCCCATGGTCTTCTGTTAAGTTTCTGAGGATCCACATAAGAATGAAAACATATGGTATCTGTCTTTCTCTGTATGACTTACCCCACTTAGCATAACACTCTCAACATCTCTCAAAATTAAAAAAAAAATTTAAATGTTTAATTATTTTTGAGAGAGAGAGCAAGTGGGGCATGGGCAGAGAGAGAGGGTGACAGAGTATCCAAAGCAGGCTCTGCACTGACAGCAGCACGTTCGATGTGGGGCTCAAACTTGTGAACTGAGAGATCATACCCTGAACCGAAGTCAGATGCTCAACCAACTGAGCCACCCAGGTGCCCCAGCATCTCTCAGATTTTTTAAGTGGCCAACATGTGTTTCCTAGCCTCATTTTGAAACCTATCTCTATATGTAGAAATGTGGTAATATTATCTAGTTCATTCAAATATCGAGAGGCACCTTATTGTTTAAATTATTTTAGTGCCAAAATATTTACTGAAAGTTTTTGAATCTTTTGAAAATGTTACATAAAGTGAGCAAACACAGGGAAACTAATGACAAATCAGACTTTGAAAACTAATATCTGGTCCATGAGTGTATGTGGGGGACAAGGGAATATCTGTGAGCATTCACTATGATTAAAGCACTATATTGGGCTCTTTTTCAAATATAAGAGGCACGTATTTAAATTTCTGCAATGTGGAGAGCACATTGGATTTATATGTCAAACCTGGGTTTGATTCTCATATGTATGATGGAGGTTCATTCTTTGGATGCTGATTCCATGTGATTCCTTATCATAAAGGGATTCCAGTAGGGAGGGAATGTGTGCATTATAAAGGCAAAACTTATCACTAGTAGATTTAGGTTTAATTGTTTGGACAGAGATGCTAGCATCCTATTAGAATTAAAATGGAGCATAAAAGAAGATCATATTTGTGCCTGAATTAGTGACAACTTAACCATAAGTGAACTCTCTGAAAACTAAGAACAGAGTTGAATCAAGCAGTGTTCTATTTAAGATACTGGGGGTGCCTGGGTGGCTCAGTCAGTTCAGTGTCTCACTTCGGCTCGGGTCATGATCTCACAGTTTGTGAGTTCAAGCCCCACGTCGGGCTCTGTGCTGACAGCTCGGAGCCTGGAGCCTGCTTCGGATTCTGTGTCTCCCTCTCTCTCTGACCCTCCCTCACTCACACTCTGTCTCTCTCTCCTTCAAAAATAAATAAACATTATCTCCTTCAAAAAAAAATAAACATTAAAAAAAAAAAAGATACTGAAGCCACAGCAGAGGATGAAGTCACCCAGCAAAGAGGTACACAGGTGGACTGTATCTGAACCTTTGACATTTTAAGAGAAGATTTTCCTAGAAGACTCATTTTTAAAAAGTACACTAAACAAGGAAGCAAAAAAATCATTTTAAAAATTAAAGACACTAGCAGTTTCTGAATACTGGACAGGTTTGAAATAATACAGATGCAGAGATTTGAAGGGCTGCCTTGAGTGTATCTCAGAAGCCTTTAATTTTTGATGAGAGCCATTCCACTGTGTCTGGAGGATTCCCCGGAAAGATAGTATGGTTGCCCATTTATTTCCATCCATCAGAAGGAAACACCACAGATTTATTTGCCTTGTTATTTAAACATTTGAAATAAGATCAGGGACTCTCCCATGGGTGCATTTATTGGGAGTGCATTCACACCTACAGATAAGGATGCCAACAATTGATACATAGAAATGTTAGTTTGCTTTCTAGGTTTGCATAGCTTACTGAAAAAAGTAAATTACTTCTCATGTAAGGCTAAAATGATTGTATCCATACTGTTCAATAAAACTAGATATGCTGTTTTCCATGGGAGAAATTTTATCTGTCTCTTAAGTCATAAGCCTCTGATTTCTTTCCGATGGTCTAGTTTTCCTTTCTAAACAGACATTTCCCAACTTGAGACAATTATTTCAGTGCTGTTCAAATATGTGCCTTTGAATGACAGAATAAAAAAAATATTATCTACCCTTAAAAGTGAATGGCCAGGGACCCTGATGGTTCTCACTTCCCTGTAGGTCCTGTTTTTCATCAAAGTTAAATAACCAATTAGGCTTGGACAAGGAGACAGTCTAAGTTCAGAGACTAATGTGTGTTTTTATTTATCAATTTATCAACATTTTGGCAAATGAGGTCAAGATGCTTCCTGGGGATTTAATTTTAGGGAGTGTGATAAAATGTTGAGATAAAATATGTCTATTAATCTCCAGGAAGGTCTAAAGAAATTATTTACATTATATTAATTATACAACATATTTTAAAAATTTAACAGATATTCAAAAAGCAAAACTATTCCTTTTGTTTTAGCTGTTTCCTTCTCCCTTCCTGTCTCCTCATCCTTCCAAGAAACCACAATGTAAACTGTCCTGGTTATGTTAGAGCAGTTTACTGAGATTTCATATGATACTTTTCTCTGTATCAGAATCATAAGACTATTGGCAAAGTAAACCTACTTTACAGTGAGAAAATTTTTCTATTTCACTAATCAATTTGTTTAGGGTCCAGAGATGGACCTACATTTGTGGAATTCTGTCCCATAGCAAATAGTTGTTAGTGAATTTGTTCTTTTTCTTTCTTTTTTTCCTTTCAGATAGAAATATTTGTTTTTCCAAATGTTAGGTCTAGAAGCAAAACCAAACCAAATAAACATAAAAAACCAAGCCTATAGCAAACACATCCCTTTGCCCTGTCCTTCCCTTCATGGCATGGAATCATACCCTAGTGGAGGGTACTTAAGTAGATGGACTTTGGAATCCACAAGATTACAAGGCCTTGCTGTTGAGATGGGATTACTACTGCACCTGGCACTTACTACCTGAAATCACATGGAGCATTTGTGAGAGCAAAAAGACCAAGTTGATAAATCTAAAAGCTTTATGTATTACAATTACTAGCAGTTTTGTCTGTATCTAAGAGAAATTTCTTTTTTTTTTTAATTTTTTTTTAACGTTTATTTATTTTTGAGACAGAGAGAGACAGAGCATGAACGGGGGAGGGTCAGAGAGAGGGAGACACAGAATCCGAAGCAGGCTCCAGGCTCCGAGCTGTCAGCACAGAGCCCGACGCGGGGCTCGAACTCACGGACTGTGAGATCGTGACCTGAGCCGAAGTCGGCTGCTCAACCGACTGAGCCACCCAGGCGCCCCTAAGAGAAATTTCTTAAATGAGATGTGGGCAGAGATTTGTGTACTTCTTCGTTAGTAGAATGGATGAGACCAGTTTTAGAGGCCTCATGTGTGAAATTAATATTTTCTCTTCAAATTGCCTATGCAGTCCAAAATAGTGATGACAAAGATGTCTGGGAAACAGGTGAATAATTTTTTCTCATGGCAGCAACAACTCCGTGGTTTGCCAATACAGTGACTCAGATAACATATACCAGAGCAAGATTTTATTTAGCTCTGCTTTTAGTAAAATCTCTGAATCTTAAGGCATTATTGCAAACATGAAATAGAATTTTGATTGCTTCTTCCAGATAAGAATTTTTTGAAGAACTTATCTTGTCTACTGTGACTTACTTGGACATATATACCTTGATTTATTGTGTTTCACTTTACTGCACTTAACAGATACTGTGATTTTTTTTAATGTTTATTTATTTTTTGAGAGAGCTTGTGTGGGGGAGGGGAAAGGATCCCAGGCAGGCTCTGCACTTAAAACAGTGAGCCCTATGCGGGGCTCAGACTCACAAACCATGAGATCATGACCTGAGCTGAAGTCAGATGCTTAACTGACTGAGCCACCCAGGTGCCCCCAGATACTGTGATTTTTACAAATTGAAGGCTTGTGGCAACCTTGCAATGAATAAATCTACCAGAGCCATTTTTCCAACAGCATTTGCTCAATTCATGTCTGTGTCATATTTTGGTAGTTCTTGCAATATTTCAAACTTCTTCATTATTATTATGTGTTTGTTATGGTGATCTGTAGTCAGTGATTATGACTTTCTGAGAGCTCAGATGATGATTAGCATTTTTTAGCAATAAGGTTTTTTTAAATTAAATATGTACTTTTTTAAGGCATAAGGCTATGCACACTTAATAGACTACACTACAGTGTAAACATAACTTTTGTATGAACTGGAAAACCAAAAACTCATTGACTCATTTATTGTGGTATTTGCTTTATTGCCGTGGTCTGCAACCAAATCTGTAAATATGTCCATGGTATGTCTGTATGTGTATGTTTATTATTTATGTTTATATTTATATGCAGACATAACTGTATATACATATGTCTGCATATATACAGAAACACACACATATATTTAAAATTTGTTTAGAACTGTACTTTCTAACATGATAGCTACAAGGCACATGTGGCTATTTTAATTTAAATTAATTCAAGTTAAATAAAATAAAAAATTCAGTTCCTCAGTTGCACTAGCCACATTTCAAGGTTTCAGTAGTCGTATATGTCTAGTGACTATTCTGCTAGACAGCACAGATCAAGAACATTTTCGTCATTACAGAAAGTATTAATATGTAGCACTGAGAGAATCTTTTTTAAAATTTATTTTTATTTAATTAATTAATCAATTAATTAATTAATTAATTTTAAGTAAAATCTATGCCACATGTGGGGCTTGAACTCAAAACCCTGCAATCAAGAGTGTTACATTCTACTGACTGAGCCAGCCAGATGCCCCAGCACTGAGAGAATCTAATGAATTATCTTTTCCTCTAATGTTACCTTAACATTTCCAGGATGTAACCATGTACTTCAAAAGCCATATAAGAAAAAGTAAAGTAAAGCTAAGATTTTGCAATGGTCCTGTGAACGTAAAACATCATAACTGTTAACCTGACCAAGCAGGGCAGTTTTATGTCAAAAGCTAGTTACTTGTCCATTTCAATTTTGTTCACTAAGGCAGAAATTTATATGGACCTTCACTTTATGGGGAATGGTATGGCAAGTGTGATAGGTGGGGATCCCTTCTGGTTACCTTCTTGTACAGTGCTCAGGGCTTAGGGCTACCTTTTGACTGTGCTAGGCTAAGGCACTATTTTTCCTCTCCCTGCCCCCACTCCTGGGTCTCAGTCCCTGATCCCACTCTGCCAATCCCCGCATCCCCTGCCACAGTGTTTTAAGTTCCGGGCCTTATCAAATATGTCTTCACCTGATGAAAATTTACCACCATGTGCCTAATATTCAAAATTAGTTTGTCTAGAATGCTAATCATTAATATGAAAGTAAGTGAAAATGAAATCTGCAATACCATTAGATGATGATGATGGTGATGATGATGATGATGATGATGGTGATGATGATGATGGTGATGATGATGATGGTGATGATAGTAGTAGTAGTAAAGGTAGCACCTTCCATTCAGTGAGCACCTGGGTAGCAGGCAACCTACTCAGTTCCTGTCCTTTCCTAGAACCACTTTTACTGAAGGAAGAGCTTGAAGAAGAAATAGGTCTGTTTTCATCCAAAACATGTCCTTTTAGCTGCCATCCTATATTGCCATTCTGTGTCACTGTTAAAATAGTAATTATGAAGATAGTATAGCAACTTGAGAGATGTTTGGAGTATTAAGTGATAAAAACGTAAATAAGTTTCTCTTTCAAACACATTAAAATTATGTTTGTAGAGGACTTCTGGCTTCATGAGAGACTGAGCTGGCATGACAGAAACTCTTTCTATTAAAATCACATAGAAACTTTAGAAAAGTGAGTAAACATTATATATACACACATGTGTATATATATATATATGTGTGTGTGTGTGTGTGTGTATATATATGTATATATGTATATATATATACACACACATGTATATATATATGTGTGTGTGTGTGTGTATATGTGTATATATATATATACATATGTATGTATATATATATACACACACACACATACACAAAACTGGTTTGAAAGGAAGTGAAGACACGAGCTGCCAGAAGAAAGGAGAAGCATTAAAACTGGATCAGGAAGTGGAAGCAGACATCACAATGGCCTACAGGTATTTTACACCTGGATTTAGGTCCTAGGCCTGGAGTTTTAACCTAAGTGGATCTGAAGCTATTGCTGTGAGCAAAGACAGCAAGAGAAAGAGAGGGAGCTGGCCCTGGGCCCAGTGCATGAGCCTGAAGCTTCAAAGTATTATCCAACCCTGTCTTGGAAAACAGCAAAGCTTGTCATGTGACTGAGGTAAAGTAAATCACTTATGAGAAACTAAAATTCTCAGTGAGTAAGGAGTCTGACTTTACATTATTAACCTGGTACAGAACACCACATGGAAGTTTTAGAAGGAGAGAATAGAAGGAATGAGGACAGACATATTTGAACAGATAATGGTGGAGAACTTTTTAGAATTAAGGAAGATGTGAGTCTTTTCTGTCTGTGACATAAATAAAGTTAGCACTGATATAGATCATAGTCAAATTTCAGAGTGTCCAAGAGAAAATCTCAAAGACAACCAAAGAGAAAAGGTAGATTTCCTGTAATTTTAGTCTGGCAGTGGTTTTTTCATCAGCAACAAGAGATGCCAGGAGACAATGGCACAGTATTTTCAGAGTGGTGAAGGAAATTAATTGTCATCGTAGAATTCTGTACCTATCACTCAGGTATGAAAAACAGAATAAAGACATTTAGAAAAAAAGGTTTGATATTTTTAGCATACACAGAAACAGCTTTTAAAGCAAGGCTTTAAAGGATGTGCTTTAGTGGGGTGCCTGGGTGGCTCAGTTGGTTGAACGTCTGACTGGCTCAGGTCATGATCTAGCAGTTCATGATTTCAAGCTCCTTGTTGGGCTTTGTGTTGACAGCTCAGAGCATGGAGCCTGCATCAGATTCTTTATCCCTCTCTCTCTCTGCCTCTCCCCCACTCACACCCTGTCTCTGTCTCTCAGAAATAAATAAAAAGTTGAAAAAATTTTCAAAAAAAAATAAAGGGCACCTGGAGGGCTCAGTCAGTTGAGTGTCTGACTCTTGGTTTCAGCTCAAGTCATAATCTCACAGTTTGTGAGTTTGAGACCCACATTGGGCTCCACACTGACAGTGTGGACCCTGCTTGGGATTCTCTCTCTCCCTCTCTGTCTCTCAAAATAAAATAAATAAACTTTTAAAAGATAATAATAAAGGATGTACTTTAGTAAAAAGAAAACAAACTCAGAAGAAAGGTGTGGGATGTAGGAAATTATGTTGTGATGCAATAATTAATAATAATTAGTAAGCACATTAGAAATTTCAAACAAGCATTGAATACATAAATAAATTTATATATAAAACATACACCAATAAGTATTTTCAGATAGAATTTAAAGGCAAAGAATAACTAAAATATTAAGCAACATGAATGTGTGAGTTGGAAGAAGGAGGGAAATCAGTATTAAAGTTTTCTAAGGTTCTCTAGTTATTCTGGAAGAAGGTTGTAGACTCATTTAATGATTTTTGTTAAAAACATAAATTATTGAATAGAAATAGAAGTATAACTTCCAAAATAGGGGAGGGATTGGGAAACAGATTAAAGAAAACTTAATCCCTCAAAAGAAAGGAAAGAAGGTTAGCTTCAAAAGCATAGAAATATAAAGTGTAAGATAACATGAATAAGTGTATAGTTGACCCTTGAACAACACAGGGGTCAGGGGCACCAGTCCCCTACATGGTCGAAAATCCACGTGTAACTTCTGACTCCCTACAACTTAACTGCTAATAGCCTACTGTTGATCAGAAGTCTTGCTGATAACAAACAGTAGATTAACACATTTTGTATATTATATGTATTAAACACTGTATTCTTACAATGAAAATAAGCCAGAGAAAAGAAAATGTTATTAAGAAAATCATAAGGAAGATATAAAATATTCATAGTACTATAATGTGTTTACAAAAATTCCCCATATAAGTGTACCTGCACGGTTCAAACCCGTGCTGCTCCAGGAACAACTGCACATACATATTTACAATAAATATAAATAGACTATATTCACCAGTTAATACACTTTGACTTTCAAAGTGCAATTTCAAAAATCTAGCAATGTACTGCTTCCAAGAGACAAACCTAAAGATAATAACACAATAACACTGAAAGTAAAGAGATAGAAAAAGTATACCAGACAAATACTAACAAAAAGGAAGGATCACTATATGAATTCCAAACAAAATAAGTAAAAAGGAATAGTATTAGGGATAAAAATTAGGGGTAATTTCTTAAGGACAAAATAACATTCATATAAATAAAACTGAAAGCAAAATGCAGAATGGAAAACTGCCTTTGAGGTAGCAAGATACTGAATACATATTTTTCTAATATTTCAAATCCAATAGTATTATAAAATTATTTGGACAAAAAGTATTTGTTGAATGGATGAATGAATACATATGTACATAAATGAAAAATTGCAAGAATGCAAAAATGTACCAGATGACTGTGTTAGAGAATTAGGATTTATACTATGCTATTAATTAATTAATTAATTAATTTATTTATTTTTAACATCTATTTATTTTTGAGACAGAGAGAGACAGAGCATGAACAGGGGAGGGTCAGAGAGAGGGAGACACAGAATCTGAAACAGGCTCCAGGCTCTGAGCTGTCAGCACAGAGCCCGACGCGGGGCTCGAACTCACGGAGTGCGAGATCATGACCTGAGCCGACGTCAGCCGCCCAACCGACTGAGCCACCCAGGCGCCCCTATACTATGCTATTTAAACCTCCAAACATTGCTCTGATGACAGCTAGCTTTATATTGTAACATTTTAGGCACTCTGGAAATAACAATTTGGCACTTAACAAAACTTTATCAGTAATTTAAAATTATTTTGTAATTTTTCTCTAATTCAAGTGATATTTTATTATATTAAATTCTTCTAAATAATAATTTTGATATCTTAGCCATGTTGGAATACAACATTTCTATCATTAATTAAGCTAAATAAGGTATTTCCTGCTTTTCAATGTTATTTAGATTAGCATAAAATATAAAGGTTAATATTATTAATAGTATTTTTTTAATTGAAAGGCCCAAGTTCATGTAAAACTTTTTTTAATAAAATTTTTTTAATAAACACAGTTTGAGGAAAATTTAAACCACATATTTTCTGGATTTTGAGATAACCTTTTTATCATTACATCAGTTCATATTCAAAAATTGTCTTATTTAGGACTGAGGAAAAAATGTTAATACTATTTGCATCTCCATTTTAGTGCTTCACAATATTGAGGTCAGGTTTGGTTACCCATATTGACAAGTCCTAAGCTGGAAACAAAAATACGTTAGTCAAATGTCCTCCATTTGTTCCCACTCTTAGTATTTAGAGAAGGGATTAGGAATAATGTGAGCATATTAGTTATCTGGGCTGACATATATTTCAAAGAGCAAAGTCCAAATATATTATACCAATGATAAACAGTAGAAATGCTTCTAATTAAAAATGTTCACCGTAGTTGCAAAGGAGCTAAGATGGTAGGTCCCTTAATCAACCTCTGGTTTTAACTTAAGCAAATATATTGAAAGTATGGCTGTAAAGCTAAGCTACATAAGCCTTTCTTCTAAATCTGCCTGCAGGCATTAATGCTCAGATTTGAGATGGCATCCTTATTTGCTAAGTGCAAAGATGGTTACAAAAGAGCTTTTCTCACTTTGAGGATAAAAGCTAAAGTATTCTTTAATTTTGGTTACTGCCCGGCTCATCTTAGCACCATAATAGTTATTTGGCTCAAAACCAAAAAGTAGCAATACAGTGCTTACATGTCTATGGATCAAAATTAGATGAAAAATTGCTGTTTTTCATCTCCAAAGCTATTTGCTGCACATTTTATAACCCTCAAGATGCCTTTTGTAATATGTGATAACAGAGCCAACTGCGGCATCTGCCTGGAAAGAGATTACTTTAATTATGGACTCAATGTCCTATTTTCTGCAAGTGATCCCCAGAGACAGGCTTCCTGCCGGAGGAGAGGTGCAAGGATGCACATTAAAGCCTACACATCAACCACGAAGGGGTGGAGAAAGTGAGACAAGGACACCCATAAACCTCCTTCATTTTCCTAGTCTGTGATGTGATGGAAGAGTCTATAGTGATAGGTTTTTAATTATTCTAGCATCTGTTGTTATGGACTTCTGATGGTAAGGGCAAGATGAGCTTACAAAAAAAGAGCAGAACCTTCGACAAGTCTGAGAAGGAAATAGACTGTATTAAAAAGCTTTGGTAAAACATAATTTCCTTTCAAGCTTTCCTTCCAAACTGAAAAATGTATGTGCTATATCAGTTACTTGCTCTCATATTATAAGAAAGTGAAGCTAAGTGGCTTTCTTGTCAACCCCAGTTCTGGATAACACATCAAGTGCCTCATTATTAAGAATTCATTTGCTATTCAGTATAATAGAGCTGCTCATAATGAATTTCATTTATAATCAGTGTGTATGTCTTATGTATTTCCATGGAAGTTCATTATAATTTAACATTGATTTAACATTATGAGTGGACACTTAAAGCAAATTGTTACCTTGTTCGTATTAATTATAGAATTAGATTCCTTGATGAATAGCGTTTTTGAGAATGAATGTGTGGGCTTTCTTTTTAAAAGCATAGCACACACTCACATAGGATATTTGGGATTTCATCTGATTTCTCAAAATGTATAAGCATATTTTGCATTTTTTAAAAGATGGGGGATTATAGAAGAGCAACCATGGGAATTAATTTTAAACTTCAAAAGAGGAATTTAAGGGATTTGGCATGGAATCATTTTCTATGGGGGAGGGAAAGATGGAATGGAAAAATGTACCTACAATCATATTAGGTGAAAACATCAAGTCTTTTAAGTATTATACCAACTATGACTTTCATTATTTTCTGGTGTTAAAATGAAGTGCTATTAATATTTATATACTTTGATAAAGAAATAAAATATATGTTTGGGCATTTTAAATGGTAAAATTTAACTCTAAAATATTAAAATGAAATATTTGATATCTTTCAGACTTTCTAATTTATAATAAATACCACATTGGAGAAATTTTTAAATGTATGTCCAAAGGGACAGTTCTGTAGAGGTTTCTGTATTGTATATCCAGTAGATAAACAATCAAATCTGTATTATCTATGTATCATCAGAACTTAGGAGAATGTATAGTATTTGTTTCCATTTAAAGATCTTGGATATAAGAAATTAAAGTAATATTTATGGACTTTAGGAAAAATAAAAGCCTATTAGAAGATGCTGAGAAGGTAAATAACTGTACTGTTATACTGTTATCAGTTCAAGGAAAGTAATCCCTGATTTTTTAATTTTATATTTTTCTATTAAAGCACAGCTTGTTTTATTCAATGTAATAGATCTTAAATATGTTATGCAATCAGAATTCCCATACAAATGAACAGCAAGGGGAGATTTCTAAGTGGTTCCTTTGGAGCATGACAAGATGACTTCTTTAAAGATCAAAGAGAACCAGAATTTTCTCTGAAAGAGTATTTATTCTGTAATTTCAATTCTATACTGCACTTTGGCAACTCCAAATCAGACATTTTTTAAAAATTATTTTTTAATCTCAGGTTGTTTGGAATCTATATATTTGGTGTGTATATACATATATATGCATATATATACCTATATATACACACACACATATATATATACACATATATACATACATATATACACATATACACATATACATACATACATACATATATATACACACATTTATATACTGATATACTTTTTTCCCTGCCAACTGTCTCTTTTAGACATTTTGTCATCTGAGTTTGTTTTTTAGTAAAAATGTCAAGTTAAATATTTTTGGCTTTCTGTATTAAATGTTTTGGTCAGAATGCAAAATACCTTTATTTGGACTTAGAATTTAAAATAACAGTAAACAAATATATGCTGCAGACTTTGTTCTTCACATTTAAACTTGACAGTAAATACTACTTCTTTTTAAATGTTTAAATTCATTTTATTTTCTGGCTGTGAAAGTAATATTTCACAAGAAAAAACGTTTAAAGATTGAAGAAAAACGTTTAAAACTACAGCTAAGCAAATACCTATGTATATACACACATGCATTCATATTGACTCTTGCTCCTGTGTGCACACATGCATGTGTGTGTGCAGACACACACATACACATCACACACACACACACACACACACACACACACACACACACACACAAAGTTCCTTGTCCCAGAAATAAGAACAGTAAGTATCTTGGAGTATATTTCATTAGACGTATGTATGTATTCAATTTTATTTTTTCATAACTTGGGACTCTATCATGCATTCCATTTCATAATCTAGCTTTGTTTTAAAACCGAACAGTACATTTTAAATGTTTTTCTAATAAACATCCATCTACATCATCATCTGGATAGTATTCTATTTTATGTCTGTACTATAATGTATTTAATCAATTCCTTATTTGTGGGCATTTTGCTTGTTTCCTGTGTTCACTATTTTACCAGCTTTATAATGAACAGTCTTGTAGCTAATACTCTTTGCACACTCCTAATTATGAAAGCCTATTATTTTCATAGTAGTGTTAGCTATGAAGTCAACCTGATTAAAATAAAACTATATTGTGTATTTGTGTTAAGACCAGCATCACAAAGACTAATGATGGTGGTTTACTTTTTCAACTTTTAACAGTAAGAGTCCTTTATGATAATGTTTGAGAGTTATTCATAGGTTAAGATAAATGCCAGTTTCCTTATCATTGTTCTAATACTTAATCATCACTTAAGAAGGCTGTCTCTTCTATTATGCTAAGTGAAATAAGTCAGAGAAAGACAAATACCATATGCTTTCACTCATATGTGGAATTTAAGAAACAAAACAGATGCACATAGGGAAAAAAAGAGAGAGGCAAACCAGAAAACAGACTCTTTCTTAATTGTAGAGAACAAACTGAGGGTTGCTGGAGGGGAGGTGAGTGGGGGGATGGGTTAAATGGGTGATGGGCATTAAGGAGGGTGCTTGTAGTGATGAGCACTGGGTGTTGTATGTAAATGATGAATCACTAAATCCTACTACTCCTGAAACTAGTATTACACTTTATGTTAACTAACTGAAATTTAATTAAAACTTGAAAAAAAAACTGTCTCATTTTGCAACATTTTCTGTTCCATTGTTAAATTTTAATAAATGCCTTTTAAAAGTCTGTTTTTTTAAGTTTAGTTGAAAAACAACACACTGTGTCCGCTTTCAAAGCTCCCTAGAATACATGGCCTTGCAACTAACTAGTCAGTAGTGAGTGAACCCCTTAATGTTTATGTTTAAAAAAAATCTTTGTTTTAGCTCTATAATTTGATTGTAGCATTCCCATAGAGAATGTATATTCCACTAGTAAACAAGAATTTGCTTTATTATATTATATAAATACTCACTTTCTAAAGTCCCAGTTATTTAATGATTATAGGCTGGTAGTAGAACCTTTAAGACTATCACAAGTGGTAACAGCTACAGTTTTCTATTTATTAATGCTATTTATTAATGATATTTTGTTATAGAATTATCATTGTCTACCCTTTCTTCTATATTCAATTTAGTCTTTTCCTGGGGAAGTGTTTGTTTATTGTGGAGAGAGAGAGAGAGAGAGAGAGAGAGAGAGAGAGAGAGGTAGAGACACAGAATCCGAAGCAGGCTTCAGGCTCTGAGCTGTCAGCATAGAGCCGGAAATGGGACTCGAACCCATGAACCGTGAGATCATGACCTGAGCTGAAGTCAGATGCTTAACCAACTGAGCCACCCAGGCACTCCTCTGGGAAAATAAATTCTTAATACAAGTATACTTAAGCTTTTCCTAAAGGAAATCCTACAGACTGATTCTTAGAAATTATGGTTTATTGTACAAACAAATATAAGTATGTTTAATATTGACCATTTTAACAGTGTGAAAGAATCTTTAAAGTCTTTTACAGCTGGGACAAGTTTTTTTCACCTTCATCTCTGCTTCTCCTATGTTAAAAGCAGAGCACTACCTCAAATAGAGAGGGCCTAGCCACATATTTAGAACCTTGGCCTGCTGCTTTGGATATCTGTTTGCTCTTGGTCTCATCTCATTGATTTATAAATCTCCTTAAAGTGAGAATTCACATTGAAATATTCAAGTTTATGGGTAACACTAGACTCTTCCAGGGCATGAAATGCTAACTTGATGTGAACAAATTGTAGGATGATACTGTAAACATGAGTGAGCAGAAGAGTGGCAAATCTGTATCAATATGTAGACAAATTTAGAGAAATAAAAACAAGGAACAATAGTTTGAGCTGTTATTATAAAGTCACAGTCTATGGGTTGTCAGTTCTCTTCCAAGAGGGAGATTCAAGGAGCAGTTATGGACAGCATCTTCAACTTCACACAGTGTTATTGTGGATTTCATGATCCTCCAAATTCTGGGTTCCATGAAAGAGAAGAATGATGGTCTTACAGGGAGCAGTCTCTGGAAAAGTGGTTGCAATGTTAGATAAAATTATTTTTGTGTAGAGTCTATATTATATCAATCCTGAAGGAAAGACCTTGGAGTGTGTGTGTGTGTGTGTGTGTGTGTGTGTGTGTGTGTTGCCAAAGAAGGCTCTGCGTAACCACTATAAATCAGTTTTCCTTTTTTAAAAATTTTATTTATTTATATTAAGAGAGACAGAGACAGCATGAGTGGGGGGGAGAGAGAGAGAGAGAGAGAGGGAGAGGGAGAGAATCCCAAGCAGGCTCCATGCTGTTAGTGCAGAGCCTGACATGGGGCTTGAACCCACGAAACCACAAGGTCATAATAACCTAAGCCGAAATCAAGAGTCTGACACTTAACTGACTGAGCCACCCAGGTGCCCCAAAGCCATTTTTCTTTTGGAAGATAAGTTTCTGAATATGATCTTTTAATATTTTTATGTACATTTAAACATCATTTACATTAAGAATTTTTTTAATGTCTTGACACCTGTCTCGAAAACTATATCCCTTTTTTGCTAATTCTACATGAAGAAAATGAAGAAGAAACTCTAGAGCACACAGAAGTGTGTTTTTTTCTATTTTAGAGAACTTGATGTGTAACAGTTCAACTTACAGGATGTTATACATGATTGAACTTAAAAAAATGTTTTTTATGGGAGATTTAACCAGGGGGCTTAAATATCAAATATCTTTGAAATACATTTTTTTTTCAAATCCATTTACCCAGAACTTTTCAGTACAGCAGTGCTGGAAATGAACATGGCCTTGGATAATTAGTATCTGTAAAAAAATGCTCTTCTCTCATGGAGATTTTCTTTTTTTTTTTTTTCCAATGTTTATTTATTTTTGGGACAGAGAGAGACAGAGCATGAACGGGGGAGGGGCAGAGAGAGAGGGAGACACAGAATCGGAAACAGGCTCCAGGCTCTGAGCCATCAGCCCAGAGCCCGACGCGGGGCTCGAACTCACGAACTGCGAGATCGTGACCTGGCTGAAGTCGGACGCTTAACCGACTGCGCCACCCAGGCGCCCCTCTCATGGAGATTTTCAAAGTAACACACTTGAGAGTGCCAATAAAGTCTTTGGGTTTAAACATTTGACTTATGAAGGGACTACAAAGCTGTTACTATTGTCACACTTTAGTTGCAGTTCACAAGAATGACTTCCCACAACCCATAATGCTAACCCACAAGTAGAACTTTTATTTTTAAGTATAAAATTGCTGCAATAATAGTATCTGAATAAGAAATATGAATCATTGGCAAACCAGATGTTTAAATAAATAAACTTGTAGGAAATATAGTAATGATACTAATACTAATTTAACATTTCATGAATAACAACTTTTCACTTGATGCATCAAATTGAACTCATGACTTTTTTTTTAATCTGAGGAAAATTACATCTTAAAGACATCCACCGCCGCTTGTTTTAGACACTTCAGCACACGAGGATACGATTATTTTGTTTGCCTGGAAAGAGTAAAACTTGTATATGTCACTGTGAAATGTGTAAAACTTTACAAGGTCAAATATTAATTTAACTATGAATATATGGCTGAGAGTAGAATTTCTCAAAAAAAGTTGAAAATGGGGGTGCCTGGGTGATTCAGTCGGTTGAATGTTGGACTCTTGATTTTGGCTTAAGTCACGATCCCAGGGTCGTGGGATTGAACCTGGCATCAGGCTCTGTGCTTAGCATGGAGCCTGCTTAAGATCTCTCTCATTGTCTATCTCTCCCTGCTCCTCTTCCCCACTTATACATGCTCTTTCTTTCTCTAAAATAAAAAAAATGGAAAATGGAAAAAAATCCATAGAAAAGTTGACTGAGAAATAGCTCTGTAATAGCTCTGTAATATGTGTCTGTATTTCTACAAATTAAATCACTTTCATGAACAAATATTTTCAGTATATAAAGCTACTTGAGTGATAATTAGACAATTGAAAGTTGACAATGAAAAATCATACAGCCAAGATCCCAACATATCTCTACATTGTCTTAAAGAAAGATGCACTTTCTTTCATGCCTAATTGCCTTGCAACTGGCCATTCCTCTGAATAGTCAAAGATGTATAGATTGACTTGGCTAATGTTACTTTTAAAAGACATTGCCAAATAGATGTGTTGATAAGTTTTCTTCCCATGGCCTAACTTCAGGTTCTAAGGGAGAGTAGAAAGACCTACATCCTCATTTTATTTATTTTCGTTTTTGTTTTTAAAGTTTATTTATTTTGAGAGAGAGAACATGTGAGCAGGGGAGGGGCAGAGAGAGAGAGAGAGAGAGAGAGAGAGAGAGAGAGAGAGAGAGAGAATCCTAAGCAGGCTTTGTGCTGTATGCAGAGCCTGACACCATGAGATCATGACCTGAGCTGAAATCAAGAGTCCAATGCTTAACCGACTGAGCCACCCAGGTGGCCCTGTTTTGTTTTGTTTTGTTTTGTTTTGTTTTGTCTGTTTTCTTTCAAATTTTTATTTAAGTTCTAGTTAACATATAGTGTAATACTGGTTTCAGGACTAGGATTCAGTGATTCATCGCTTACGTACAATATATCATAACAAGTGTCCTCCTTAATATCTATCACACATTTAGCCTATCTCCCACCTACATCCTTCTATCAACCCTCAGTTTGTTCTCTATTGTTAAGGTTCTCTTATGGTTTGTTTCCCTCTCTCTCTCTCTCTTTTTCCCTTCCCATATGTTCATCTGTTTTGTTTCCTAAATTCCACATATGAGTGAAATCATATGGTATTTGTCTTTCTCTGACTGACTTCTGCTTAGCATAATATTCTCTAGCTCTATCCACATCATTGCAAATGGCAAGATTTCATTCTGTGTGATGGCTTGAGTAATATTCCATTATACACACACACACACACACACACACACACACACCCCACATCTTTATCCATTCATTAGCTGATGGACATTTGGGCTCTTTCCATAGTTTGGCTACTTTTGACAATATTGCTGTCAACACTGGGGTGCATGTGCCACTTTGAATCTGTATTTTTGTATCCTTTGGGTAAATACCTACTATTGCAATTGCTGGATCATAGGGTAGTTCTATTTTTAACTTTTTGAGGAATCCCATACTGTTTTCCAGAGTAGCTATACCAGTTTGCATTCCCACCAACATATAGCCTCAATTTAAAGATGAGGAAACTGAGGGGCACCTGGATGGCTTAGTTTGTTGAGTGTCTGACTCTTGATTTCCACTCAGGCCATGATCGCACAGTTTCATGAGTTCAAGTCCCGCCTCAGGCTCCACGCTGACTGAGAGAGAGGAGCCTGCTTGAGATTCTCCCTCTCTCTCTCTGCCCTGCCCCTACTCGCACTCTCTCTGTCTCTCTCTAAATAAATAAACTTAAAAAGATGAGGAAACTAAGACCAAAGAGTGTAGTTCAACGAGATAGAGCTAGATGATGAGAGTCTACCGTAGAACCCAAGGATCCACTTCCCTTTTCATACACCACATTGAGTCCTCAGCTCATTGGCTCTCTGGGCCCTTGGAGGGCATTGCAGGCTGAGTGCCATTCTTCTGCCCTCCATCTTTCCCTCACATATGGATAATACAGCAAAGACAGTGAAGCATTACACTTAACACCACAGTACTGATCCTTGATTACTGACAAAAATGGGGATGTTTCATTTGGATTTATTAATCTACATAGACCATGACCTTATATTCTGGGTTTTCTGGAACAGTCTCAGATTACTGAGAAGGTTATTTGTTAAACGTATAGAACTAACTAATAGATATGTAAAATTTAATCTTCATTAGTTTGTAAGTCAATCAGATTAAACCTCCAAATTAGAAAGAAGCTTGTGTCATATTATCCACCTGTATTTTTATTTACAACTATATAATTCCCTAAGTGTCTCTCTGTATGTCATCCACTGTGCTTGGCTCTTTACCTCATTCTTCTTGCTTAATTTTCACAACAATCTTATGAAATAAGCAGTATTATTATCCCCATGATAGCTATCAGAGGCTTGGTACTTAAATAGCTCTCTCATTATGCAGCTAGTTTTTATAGCTAGTAAGAGCCAGAACTGCAGTTCAGGGTTAGCCTGGGCCGGTGTGAGCCCTTTATCAATGCATTGCCAATGACCACAAGGTTGATTGCTGGCTGTATGTAAAAGGCAGAACAAGAAAACAAAAAAATACACATTTAAAAATATTATAGCCTGGAGTCTACTTATATGGTTAATAAATTGATTAGTCAGTATTGTTTTGAAGGCTTAGGAAAACCACTGTTTGGGGGAATAAAAAGAAAAGAAAGATTTAAAATAAAAGAGGGGATGGGTGCCTGGGTGATTCAGTCGGTTAACCATCTGATTTCAGCTCAGGTCATGACCTCATGGTTCAAATGTTCAAGCCCTGCATCGGGTTCTTTGCTGTCTGTGCAGAGCCTACTTTGGATTCTCTGTCTCCCTCACTCTCTGCCCCTCCCTCTCTCTCTTTCTCTTTCTTTCAAAAATAATAAACATTAAAAAAGAGAAAAAGAAAAGAAAAGGAAAAAGACATGGTCTTCTGAGCCATTTAAGGAGTCAAAACTGGCATATTACAATAGAAAGAGAGAAAGAAGATGAAAAAAACACAGAGGAAGGAACTCTTCAAGCATTGCTCCTTTTCTCAAAGATCTTCTTCTCTTTACAGTTCTTGGTACTCCAAGTTTAAGACTTTCTTGCTATGCCCATGGAATAAACTTCAGTTTTTTGGACTCATCTGGAAAATTTACTTATATGGAAAAACCAATTTCCCAACTATGCCCAAATAATGGAGCATTCTTATACATATTTATGTTGGCTTCAATGAATAACATGTAACCTCCCCTTAAAATAAGTAAAGACAGAAGTAGTCGCATTGACTTTTTAAAGTTCTGGTGTCATTGGCTTCTCTGCCTCAGTTTCCCCATCCAAGGATAAAGTTACTTTTACTTAGCATTTTCCTAATTTATTTGGAGGAAACCATGAAGAATTGTTTCAGTGTATGCTTCCTGGATACTCCTGGGTGTCAGTAACTGTAAAAACACAGAGCATTGTCTATTGGCTATTATCTTTTCTCAGTTTTACTGAGAAACTTGAAATTGACAAGGATGTGAACATTACCACATAATTAGAAACAAGCAAAAAACTGATCAGAGGATCATATGGGATAATTGGCCACTTATGTAGTGAGAGTACAGGCTTCCAGTGACCTTCCAGGGAGACTAATGTTACATCTACATTAACATCATCGTTATTGACCTGAAACAACAGAAAACAGCAAGTTAATTAAATTCTCAGATGATGCTAAGTGAAGAAGTGTTTGTTACTAAATACCAGTGAGGAACAAGACAGAATTCAAAAGGTCCCTAGAGAATGTTAGAGATAGTCAGGAAATAACAACAAAATTGAAGCTTAAAAATGCAAGCAAATGTATCTAGAGAGGAAGCAATTTTAAACACTGTTATTAGATAAGCTACAATTAGAATTCAGTAATGATAAAAGGGGCCTTAAGGTGATAGTAAGCAGAAAATTAGACATAAGCTTGGAATGTAATATAGTTAGAATGCTACTGTATTTAGGACCCTTGTATTCAGATTCTGCATAAAGGATCAGATAAACACTCTTGGCTGATGAGACCTCATTTAGAGTTCCTTGATTACAGATTACAAAGCTGTAAGAAAAAGAAAAGATTAATTTTTGTCATATATATGCAAATACCCTACAGCCCAGGAAAATCCAGTGTTAGCCAGCCACAAGCAAGGCCCCCTTTCTCTTCAAATATGTCCCTTCCCTGTCAGAAGTAGCATACGAGCTTATGTCCAGAGTCACCACTTTCAGCTAGGTTGCTGTTCCCATTAATGTTCCCATTAAATTGTCCATTGATTTCCAGGAAGAATTAATCTGGAAACAAATTTGTTTGAAAGGCTTTTTAGCAGCCACGTGGCAGAGGCAGGACTCGGAGTAGAGGAGGGGGCCAGATGTGTGGCATGGGATCTGCAGGAGGCTCAGGACGGACAGATAGGGTCAGATGGTGTCACCCTAGGCAGCTTGAGGGACTCAGTCTCTGAGGGCCTGGGAAGAAAGGGTGATTAGGGAGTGCTCACTGGGTGGTAACAGATAGTGATAGCTGAAGGTTAGTGAAAGTCACTTGAACTTAAATGTTTTTTGATTCACATGGGAGAGCAAATGGCTGTGGCCACAGCTACCTATTTTCTGCTGGTCCTGTGGATGCACCAAGGCAAACCATTTGAATAAATGGCCTCATTCTCACCAGCATATTCTTTAAGGAAATGCTATAAGCTTATTCAGGGGCTTTATGGCAGAACCATTATGTCACTCACTGGATAGATTCATAATTTCAGGCACTAAAAAAAGTTCCACTGGATTTAATAACTGAAATGTGTTTCCCTCTGGATTAAAGAAGTTTGGGGGGTTGATTTTTTAAAAATTCTGTGTTGGTTTATGTCTGCCAAGGGAAATTCCACAATGAATTAAATCTGCTCAATGAATTTTTGCTCTTATAAAACTGTTTTAATGCTAAACATTGCCCGTTTCAAATATCGTACCAGAGGCGTTTATTTACAATCTGGTACATATGTAGTTTGAGCTTCTTAGCATAACTTACCGTGAATTAATGACTTGTTATTTATTGCTCAAACACTCTGCAGAAGTGATTTATAGGGCCGTGCTATGCACTGGCGGTTACTTTGCAATCTCTGTGCTGGCTGTCTCATCAATATCATTAAATGAATTCACAGTGACACAGCTCTGCTACTGTAGTTTTTGATATGAGGGATAACTGAACATAAATCAGAACTTATGTTTAATTCATAAGATGTACCAATCTCTCACGTAGGCGTGAGTTAGGTTAGAGGATGTCACAAATGTGTTTTACAGTACCTCTTGTGATTAAACCCAGGCCCTTCCATATGACTTTATATACCAGGTAAAAATAATAGGCTGCTCTTCATTATGCCATTTTTCAGATAAATGCAATTTATTTTTATTTAGGTATGATTGGTTTCCATTGTTGCCCCACAAGCGGGGTATATTTTAGAAAGTAACACTGAGAGAGAGGTATAATGAAAGAGCAGTTACTTCGAGTCTGAAATTCTTATATATTCTTTTACTTAAATATGAATTAATATCTATAATTTATTTTTTAAATCTTTTTATGCATAAGGTTTTAAAAAATAGAATAATTGGACATTAATGCTGAGTCAAAATAGTTTTTCTTTTAAGCCTTACAATTTCCTTTCAGTAGTAACTTAAACAATGTTTAATTAACTGTAGGAGAACGGGTCGGGTTATCTTTGCTTATTAGTCCTGCCCAAGAAAGAGGACATATTACAACTTCATATACAACAAGGAAAGTCAGTCTCTTGCTTGTTTAGAAGCACATGATTGTCCAGAATAGACTTCAAGATATATTCATATATTAGTTTCTTAAAAAGGGAACTTTAACTGTCTTGTGTCAAGAGAATTTTATTGGTATTGTCGTTACCAGTGCTACAACGGCCAATGTTTGTTCTTTGAAGCAGTGTGAGTGCACTGTAATCCATGCAGAAGATGTGAGTTTTTCTCCTGGCGCGAAGGGTAATCTGGCTCCTGCAGGGCTGTGACCAGGGCGCTGGGATAATGGTGAGATTGCCAGGTTGTCGAGCCTCGTCACTGGCCCGCTGTGTAGCCCTGTGATCGGCTCTGCTGACTGTCACAAGGAAAGAATGTGACATGTTTCTGCCAAAGAAAATAATTCCAACATATGCAAGAAACTGACACAGAATGCCTTCTCCTCCTTCCTCTGGTTCCAGTTGATTAGACCTAGCTTGAGGTCCTGATGATTTTAAGACCTACTTATTTGGGCCTTGCTCTGAAAAGAAGATGGATGAGCTATTGCTTTCAAGGCCCGAGTGACAAAAGGATGAGAGGAAATGACATTACTTAGTAGTGTAATAAGTAATTCATTTCATAACGCTTGGGGCAAAGGGCAGAGTAAAAGCATGCTGTGAGAGCAGAGGACGCCCCAGGCATGTCAGGAGAGGGATAACAAAGTAAACTCCCGAGCAGCCCTGCATTGGGGAATTGGGTGCCTCCGGGTGGGGTTGGGGGGGGGGGGAGTTAGTAGAGGAGGGTGGTTGGTAACAGCAGGATAATCAAAGTAGGTCCTTTTGGTATAAATTGTGAGATGAAGAATTTACTAAAAGTAGAGAATTTCTGTAAACAGTATCTACCAACCAGAAGATCTGCTTCCTGGAATTTGTATCATTTAGGAATGGGTTCCACTGCACACAGCAGAAAATCTGACTTTTCTTTTTTTTTTTTTTTAAATCTGACTTTTCAGTGTCTTAAAAAATATATAAAGTCTATTTTTGCCCCTCCAATAAGTCGTTAATGCCACACATTGCCTACTGTGTGTGTTTTCTACTATTCATGGTCACCACGCTGCTCCTCTTTTAGCTGATTCTTTCAGAATGTTCCTCTGAATCTCGATATAACATGCTTATTTTGCTCATTCTTGGTTTTCCTGTTTTAGGCATTATCAGTTGCGTTTCCTGAATGGAAGTCCAGACTGTTATTTTTGTAATTTTGGTTAGACCAATTTTAATAGTCTATAATATTGATTATGTAAATTCCGTTCACATCTGAGTCCGACATGGCACCGTTATTTCTTTTCCTTTCCAGGCTTTTTGTTTTCCCCGGAAGTAATAATTTTCTTGTTTTTTCATTTGCTTTATTTCCTAAGTGTTTGTTTCTCCCCTAATTGCCTAAACTTTCTCTCAATATATTCAAACCCATCAAGTTTTCCATCGGTTTAGACCTCTTGAAGGAAGCGCTCTTGGAGCCGTCTGGCCTGGCCTGTTGTAATCTGTAATCTGTAATTCCCTAGGCCTGCTGCACAGCTGGTACCCTGGGATTTCCCTCTTTGCTCCTGCGTTGGATCTCTAGTTTCCTTTATTTTACACACTCCTTTTTCTTGATATAGTCCAACCTCATCTCCACTTTTGGCATTGCTATTTGAAAGTGAACATCCTCTGGTACCTTCCTGAGTAGGAAAAAAAAGAAGTTTTTAGACTTTGTTGGTCTGAATTCTACACTCTTGATTAGTAGATTGAGTATAGAATTCTTTGTTGGTTTGGAAGGCAATGCTCCAGTGCCTTCTAGCCTCCAGAGTGGCTTGAAAATACCAATGTCATTCTGCTTCTTGACCCTTCCTGGGAAAACTTTTGTTCTTTATAAATTGGTAGGATTTGTGGAATTTTGCAATGATATGTATTGTTATGGTTGTTTTATCCACTGTCCTAGAAACTCATTGGGGTCTGCTGTCTGCAAACTCATGTCCTTCAGGTCTAGAAAATTTTATTGAATTATTTCACTGAGGATGAATCCCATTCTCATTCTCATTTTCTCTGTTCTCTTTCTGAAATGCCTCTGTCATGACGTTAGATATTCTGAACCAGCTCCTTTCAGTTTCCTTTTCTTTCTTTTCTTTTTTTGGTTCCTATATTCCTTATCTTCTTGCTCTACCTTCTGAATGACTCCCTCAGCTTTACCTTCCAAATCCTGTATCAGTCTTTCAGCTCTGCTATAATATTTCAAAATTTATACATATCTCTTCCTTTTGAATATTCCTTTTTTTAATCAAAATATTGTAACAGCACCATTTTTTCTTTGTATCTCTGTGCGATCTCTATTTTCTTTATTTTTTTCCCTACCTATTTGTTTTGGTCTCTCTTTCTCAACGGATAATTTCCTCAAAAGTCCAGTGATCTTTAGCTGTAGTCCCCTGCAGAACCACCTGGAAGCTCTGAGGTGGGGAGGGGGAGGTGGTAGGTGAGAGGGTAATGAGAGAGCTTGGTGGTTGGTCGACTTGGCTGGTTTTGGATATTAAGATACTAAGGAGGAAATACTTATATGAAGAGATGATACTGACTTTTGAGGATTTAGTTGCAATGGTACTTGATTTTTAAGACCAAGAAAAAGACGAATAGATTTTTAGATTTTTTTAAAAAATAGATAATTGATTTTTTAGATTCTCCTGACAGTTACTCAGTTCACTGTTTCTCTTCTTTTAGAATGTGAAAGAGGCAACTTGTATCTTACGATTATCAGTAAGGAAGTACTTACAGGGAACTCCGTTTCCCTTCAATACCAAGGTAATTACTTTAACCAGTGACTAAACTGAAGTCCCCTCTTTCCTGTCTCTAACACTTATAGATAGAGCAGTTAGCTGGCACTTAACCTCTGATGTTAAGGAAATGTTTGGTTCTTTCTCTATTTTTGAATACATATTGTAGCACTATCACCCTCTCATCTGAAAAACTAAGCTTGATTTTACTTAAATTTCTCTAAAAATGCATACTATATCTTCCTTATTAATAAGCAGTACATTTTTTTCCAAGATGGGTTAAAAACTCCCTGCAGATATAAAATCTTGATGCCTCATTACTTAGCAACTCAAAATCCACATGTTCTCTTCCATATATTTTCTGAGCTAAAAAAAAAAAAAGAGGTTTATAAACCATAGTGGGTCAGCATTCACTCCCATGAAATGTCTGATAAGAAAGGCCATTGGGAGAGCATTCCATTGTCCCTTTTAGCCCCTCCTTGCTCTCTGTGTGACCATATGTAACATGTCCCTTAAGTATAAAACAATCATTTTGGCTTATTCTTCTTTTTAAAAGTGGGTATGTGGGGAGCCTGGGTGGCTCAGTTAGTTAAGCGTCTGACTTCAGCTCAGGTCATGATCTCACGGTCCATGGGTTCGAGCCCCACATCGGGCTCTGTGCTGACAGCTCAGACCTGGAGCCTCCTTCGGATTCTGTGTCTCCCTCTCTTTCTGCCCCTCCCCCACTCATGCTCTGTCTCTCTCCATCTCTTAGAAATGAATAAATGTTAATTTTTTTTAAGTGGGTACGTGACCAATCAAACACACTTGGATAAGTTAAAAGAGCCTGTGACCCAGGAAAATGTAAACAGTCTTTTATAGTCTCAGGATCAAACCATCATCAGACCAATGGCTAAATAGAACTCTTAGACTAAAATCTGAATAGCTGGAGGTTGGCTGGAGTATTCAGGAAGATTTGAGGCTCTTAGAGTTTTACAGATCCAAGAGTTGGCAACACAAGCCTTTTGTGTGCTTTCGTGTGTCTTTGTGTCCACACCTATGTCCTCACATGCCGCGCACATTCAGATATCTAGAGTTGGTTTAAAAAGCTTTGAGTCTTGAAATTAGATTTTAATTTTCTCTGTGTATTGAGTCTTCTACCTCTAACACAATACTTTCCCATCTTATCTTATTGTCTTATTTGATACTGTGAGTATCTGTTGTCTTATTTGATACTCACCAACCTGTGAGATAGGCCAGCTGCTGTTACCGTTTTGCAGATGAGGAATCTGGTGCTCGGATAGGTTATGCTACCTGCCCCAAGTTCACTCACCCCAACTATTCATGGCAAAACTGAGAGTAGAATCTAGTTTTCTGGTTCTTAGATCTTACTTGTTTCTTGACACAGAGGTATTATTTTACTCAACCTGAAGGAATCTAGGTATTAGACACCTGGCTAGCACTTCTCAGTTCCTTTGCAGAAGGCAGCTCCCTATCAGACCTCCTGACCAGTGATTGCTCATTATGATCACCATGATCGTTTGTTCACTCCCCCACATTACAGAGGTCTTGGCTGGATGTGATGTTTAAGAAAAGAATGGGGAGAAAAAAAATCATGAAATACACCCTGGACTGAGTAACTTGAGCAGGCTGCTTTCTAACTAATTTTTGCAACTACCATTTAAGATTTAGGAGTTTCATTTGTTAGCAATATATAACCTATTATGATATTCTACATCATTATTTTAGTGATACCATGTATTAGTTCATTAGATCTATCTAAAAGATTTGCTGCTTACTCCTTATGAATAATTTGTGGATGCCCGGACATTACAGAATCAGGCTTGATATTACTACACATTATTTATGACCATATTCTTTAAACATATTCTAACCTGGAAATTGTGTATAGATCTCACATTTACATAGCTAATATATGCATTGTCTCTGCCACACAGTAAGAAATGCTTACCTGACAGGCTGTGACCTGCATAGTGTAACAGACATTACTCCTAATTTGTCAGAGATTCAGAGCATAAATTATGGGCTTCTTTTCAGACCCCCATTTAGTGCCATCCTCTTTGAAATAGAAACGATGTCCAGCAACTTCAGATGAAATTTGAGATTTCTCCTCATTAATATTTTGGCTTTGTTATCAGTCATGATGGTTATGTTAGATATAACTGAGAATAATTCTTTTATGTCCTTGAAATAACCTTTCTCTTCAAATGGAATCAACTTTTGTAAAATTGTCAATAAGCAAATACAAGTCTCAAAGATGAAGATATGAACACTTTAAAAATATTCTGACGGTAAGAATTTTTTTCCCCTACAATAAGGGGAAATAAATGGGTGTGATAGACTCTGTCTCCCTCAGCGGGAGTGAAGGTGAAGCTAATTACGTGATGGAGGTCTCCTTTCTGATTACACATCATTTGAAGATCTTAAACACAGAACTCAAGGATTCTGAGTGGTTTTCATAGCCCTGAGATATTTTTGGGTGCAATTTCCACCCTTTATAAAAATCTCCAGCTTTTAAAATAGCTAATGAACCCCAATTTCTAAGGCATTTCCTGTAACTGCATCTGTTGCTAGGAGAGGAGCAGAAGAAAAAATGACAGCATCCTAAGATCTATAACCTTGCCAGTTCCTGTTGTTCTGGAAATGTAAGAGCCAAGGTTGTCACCAAGTCTCATAATGATCTGCACCCATTATAATTTGCAGAAGTGCCTGGAAAATCCTATGTGCCTCTGAGTTCCTTCTAGCTTGGAAGCTGGATATTGAACTGCAGTCTCTAAGCAATTTGATAACAAGGCTTGGGCATCTCCCATAGAACATAACATAAAGCCCCATACTTAGAAGGTGCCAGAGAGTATTTGTTGAATAAGCCATTAACGTGCTGGGCAGCCATGGTGTTAGTCTCATAATTTTTCAATTACCCTTGCTCCAGTCAGGTGTCTTTTATTATCTAATACTGTGTTAATTACCTGATGTGCAACCTCTAAGAACTTATTATGTAAGGAAAGAAAAGAACACTAAGTAAATTAAAGACACCTAGCCTATGAACAAGCCTTAAGTGAAGATAATTCATTAAACAAGAATAAAGGTGTATTTAAAAGCAATAGATATATTAAGGTGTTTTAATCATTATCATTGTGAGTACATTTGTATGAACAAAAGGTAAATGCCTTTAGTAAAATGGCAGGTGAAAAGTAGCAACTGGGAGTGTGCTTATAAAGTGTGAGTTTGAATAAGAATGAAGAAATGGATTGTTTTAGTATTGCAATCATAAAGCTAAAAAGGGTTTTAGGGAAGAAGGGAGCTTATTTTTGACCCGTGAGAGAGATTTCAAACTTTGGTTTTTATATATCTGTGTGAATGATTCCGCTTTGGCCAAATTTAAATACACTTGGAAATAGGTCCTGGGAATGTTCATCTTACCTATTGATTAGAAATATGAAAATTATGCATTATAAGATTATTATAATATTATCTTATTAAAAATAGGGTTGTTTTACTGTTCATTTTAAACAATGCTAGCATTAAAAATTTTTTTTTTAACATTTACTTATTTTGAGAGAGAGAGAGAGAGAGAGACAGACAGAGCATGAGCAGGGGAGGAGCAGAGAGAGAGGGAGACACAGAATCTGAAGCAGCCTACAGGTTCTGAGATGTTAGCACAGAGCCTGACGTGGGGCTTGAATCCACGAGCCGTGAGATCATGACCTGAGCCAAAGTCGGATGCTCAACCGACTGAGCCACCCAGGCGACCCAACAATGCTAGCATTTGAAAAATAGTTTTGTATTGTGACCATGGTTACTTCAGAGGCTTTCCTTTTGTTTTAGTAACACAAGCATTGCAGGAATTCTTGTGTCTCTACTTTATTGGAAAGGTACACTTCTAAAATCCCTGCTTGAATATTTCTTTGTAGTTATATACCCATCCCTGAAGCGAATCCAAGCCTTTAAATGGAATCAGTACTCTGATTTCATAAGGAGTCTTGTAATTATATCGGTGCTTAGAAGCCTAGTTTATTTTCCTAGGGATTTAAGGCACAGTGCTAATATTATTCTTTGCTACTACACAGGCTGTTTCCAAAATTTCACATTTAGGTATCTTGAATTTATGTGACTTTTACAGTGTGCCTGTATTTAAATTAATTTAAATTTAAGGTTCTGGTGAACCTTCATCTAAGACTAAATTCAATAGATTAAGATGCAAGATTATAGGAGAAAAACAATTAAAATATTGTGATTTGTTTTGTCATAGTAATCCTTTTTTTAAGAGTTTTTTTAAAGTAATCTCTGCATCCAGTATGGGGTTCAAACTCACGACCCAGAGATCAACAGCCATGTGCTCCACCAACTGAGCCAGGCAGGCGCCCATCACAATAATCCTTTAACTAGCAATTTCCCTTTGTGCACTCAACTTTGAATGCCCTCATATACCTTTCCAGGAACATATGCATCAGGTAAAGTAAATGTCCATTTCTGTTTATTTGATCATATCTTAATTAGATTTTGTTACTGAAAATGGTACTTTTTAGCACTTGACCATTTGTGTTTCTTTTTTTCCCCTCTAAAAAGTTTTTCAAGAACCTACGGCTGCATTTTGAGTATGGCAAATTGTTTCCTTTACTTTTTTGACTGAACTTGTGAAAGTTATTGATCTCTCAGGTTGCTCTTAACTTTGTTTTCTTACTTAATTTCATGAGCCAGCAACTTTTCCCTTTATCTAAACAGGACACTCTGACCAAGAGAAATCTGACTTGTATCTAGTTTCTCAGTTACTCAGTAATTGAGCATCTATTTACTGACAATACGGTATTATTACTGTTGTTATTATTATATTAAATCATAATTGTTGTGGTTGGCATTTACTGAGAGCTTACTATATGCCAGACTCTGTGTTTTATGTGGATAATTTCTTTAAGTCTTCAACACAACTCTGTGAGGTAGGTACTATTATTGGTGAGGCACAGAGAAATTAAGTCATTTACTCATGTGATTTACCCCATTAAGCACTGAAACCAGATTTAAACACAAACATTCAATAGACCCAGAGCCTGTGCTCTTGATTACTTGACTATGCTGCTGACAAATAATTGTAACATATGCCATGAAGAATGAGAGACAGCTATAATGAGCAGCTATAACAAGCAATTTAATTTAGTCTGGAAGAGAATGAAAGCCTCTCTGAGGAGAGGCTTAAGATTAGACCTCAGAGTCGACTTAGGAGGTGGTCTGTGGAAGAGAATTCCTTTAAAGGTAATTGCACAGCACATGCAAATGTCCTGTGGTAAGAAATGCTTAGGTGGTCAAAGGAACTGAAAGCAAGCCTCAGACTGTAAATGTGATAGGTGATGAATACTGATAGAACAGCATATACTACAGAAGCACTGATCTCTCCCCACAGAGGCACAGCTTGTAAAACAATATAACAATTGTTATTGTATATTGTATATTGTAAAACAATATAACTTTGCCATTGTTCTAATATTTATAACAATGCTTCCTATGTAAGCAGATCTCTTCATACAAAAATACATATTATTGATAGATAATGTATGATTTGAATGTAGGAATCACTAGCTATGTGATTCCCTGAGTTTCCCACTCAAGATTCAAGACATGTGGAGGTACAGAGTATTTAAATCTCTAAACCAGTTAGTTACTTAAAGTAGGTAATTCTGACAGTTTCTGTTTATTATTACTAGTAAGGTTATAACCTCATGGATGCTTTCATTGCTCTTATGAAGTGCAACTCTGCTGCGAAATGTGATGGTCATTGCAACGCCTAACATACGAAAATCAAGTAGAAAGGAGGCGATAGGTCTGACACCAATGCTCACAAACTTGACCCTACAGCAGAGAATGGCCAGAGACTCTGGCCCAGGCAGGGGATAGCACAGGCCAAGGGAGACTGATCTTGGAATTTCCCTTAATTGAAGCCCAGTGACAAATCTGTACAGGCAATCAAGAGAAAGGGTGGTTTGTATCTAGAACTCCAGCTGTGGGTGACTACAGATAAAACTTTTGCGGGCACAAAACATATTTTTTTTTCACTGCTTTTTCCTCATCCTGAGTGCCTAGTATAGTGCCTGGCAGTATAACCAGGAGGTCTTGGGAGCAGGTGTCTAGTTCAAGTCTAAATTCCAATGAGACAATGTGGAAGGGAGAAAAGGAGTGCCTTAGGGATGTTCATGTGAGAAAAGGATCCCAGGTCTGCCTGGCAGTAAAGGAGATATAGAAAGCAACACAACAAGTTCTCAAGAATCATGGCTGATCCCCAAGATCATACATCTGATGAGGCAGGTAAATTCTAAACCTCCCTGGATAGCAGGACGGAAACCATTGTCCTTTGTCCTTCCTGACTGGAGGATTGGTTTAAGAACAAGGATATGATTGACCTTATGTGTGTCAAGGATGACTAATATGTCAAGCACATAGTCGTGGAGATCATCTCATTCAGTCCCCTTATGAAAAATAACTAGGGGAGCCTGGGTGGCGCAGTCGGTTAAGCGTCCGACTTCAGCTCTGGTCGCGATCTCGCGGTCCGTGAGTTCGAGCCCGCGTCGGGCTCTGGGCTGATGGCTCAGAGCCTGGAGCCTGCTTCCAATTCTGTGTCTCCCTCTCTCTCTGCCCCTCCCCCTGTTCATGCTCTGTCTCTCTCTGTCTCAAAAATAAATAAACGTTAAAAAAAAAAAACTAGGTTCTGTTATTGCCCCTACTTTACAGATGAGTAAATCGAGGCTCGGGGAGGTTATTTGATTTGCCCAAGATCAAGACTATTAAGTGGTAGCTAAGATCTCAACCCAAATTGGACTACAAAGTTCAAGCTCTTAATCACAATACTTTGCTGCTTCTAAAAAATACATCTTTGCTTTTGGGTAGCTATCAGAAGAAGACTAGCTACTAAGGGCCTCACAAGGAGGTATATCCAATGGCAGAGTTGGCTCAGAATTGGTTCTGTGGCATCAGTGAGTAGTGCTGTCCAGGACTGGGCACCAGAGATGTGTTCACACCAGATTCCCAGGAGTGAGGTGCTGGAGAGGCTGAGGAAGCAAAATGGTGACTGACCAAGGGCGCAAATCACAGAGCATGTAGAATCCACACACAAAGATTTTAATCCATGACTTATTACCGTAATTAATGATTTGTTGTTTTCTCTCAAATGAAAATTAGTTTGTCAGATGTAGTAATTGAGGAAGCTAATTACACTTAGCTGCACAGGGCCTGCCCCAGGCAAAACTGAATGTCTTTTGGCTTTGATTTGTACCCTCCTATCTTGGCAGCATTTCCTTCCCTTCACAATTCCTTTATATTCCCTCACAAGCCGAGGGTTTTTACGCTGCCCTTATCTTTTCCTTCCAGAAGAAGATTGATGTAATAAATGAGTTCATAATAGGGTTGGTTGGTAATTTAATAAATTACATTGCCTGGAAATGTTTGTATTTATAAAAGGAATCTTAGTAAATGTAGTGTCATGTCCTGGATTGGATACTTGTGGGGGGGGGGGGGGGAGGGGGAAGACATCATTAGAAAAACTGGTAAAATCTGAATGTTAATTCTTTAGTATTGGCAAAGGCACTGTGGTTATGTTAGGAGTTACCATTAGAGGAAGCTGAGTGAAGGGTATATGGAAACTCTTTTGTACTATCTTGGCAACGTTCCCATAAATCTAAAATCATCTGTAAATAAAACTTTTTTTTTTCAACGTTTATTTATTTTTGGGACAGAGAGAGACAGAGCATGAACGGGGGAGGGGCAGAGAGAGAGGGAGACACAGAATGGGAAACAGGCTCCAGGCTCTGAGCCATCAGCCCAGAGCCTGACGCGGGGCTCGAACTCACAGACCGCGAGATTGTGACCTGGCTGAAGTCGGACGCTTAACCGACTGTGCCACCCAGGCGCCCCATAAATAAAACTTTTAAAGCAGCAAAAGAGAAATGAATTGCTGTTCAAAAGAAGAAATCTCTAAGAATTTTAGGTGTAGGTCATACCATTATAGGTATATGAGGATGACCCTATAGCTATGTACCTGTTTACTTTTACAGACCCTTAGTTTATTTAACCATTGAATACTTCTGTTTTGTACATTTTGGGCTTACAAATTTTGTAAAATTTGGATTTACAAATAATATGTAGGGTAAGAAGATTGTTATCTAGGGGGGCGCCTGGGTGGTGCAGTCGGTTAAGCGTCCGACTTCAGCCAGGTCACGATCTCACGGTCCGTGAGTTTGAGCCCCGCGTCAGGCTCTGGGCTGATGGCTCGGAGCCTGGAGCCTGCTTCGGATTCTGTGTCTCCCTCTCTCTCTGCCCCTCCCCCGTTCATGCTCTGTCTCTCTCTGTCCCAAAAATGAAATAAAAACGTTGAAAAAAAAATAAAAAAAAAAGAAGATTGTTATCTATTCTTCTCACTGCTAGAAATGATGCTGGAAGACAAAAACCAAGCGGAGAATTAAAGTTGTAAAACAAGGAGCCCACAGCCACTTTTTACTTCTTTAGGGAAGCGTGATTGATTCCAGAAATCTGAATCAGGCAAACATTAATTGATGTGCTGGGGAGATGAGTAATTTAGAAAAAACAAGGTCACTAGATTGCCAGTATTATAAAAAATCAGAAGGAAAACAAATTCACTTGGGTTTGCAAATACTCACATAGGGGTTTGTTCTTTATCTAATGGCAACATGGGAATCAGTAGTCTTTCTATGACCTAATTTAAAGGAGTAAGTACTTGAGTACATACCCTCAGTTCAGGGCTCCAGGAGAATTTACTGAGGATACCTCCAGGGACCTTAAAATTAGATAAAGAGTTTAAAAACATGATTTCCCTCTTGGAGAAGGTAGACCAACTAGTTGGCACTGTGTCCGATGAGAGACAATAGAAGCTTGTTCTATTATTTATACAAATTGACTGGTTTGGCAGTTGCTACAGCAATGAGCCATAATGAACTACAGAAGAATGAAAATGTGATTTCTTTAGCGTTGTACAAAAATGGGATATTCACAGGAAGGCAGAGAATGACATTATAAACGCCAAGCTGTGTCAAGATGGTCTTCCTGGTTGCTACTTTATCGCGAATGTAATGTAAATAGTGTATATTTACTGGGGCAAAAATTGTAATGTTGGGCCATCATTTCTGTGCTATTAGTCAGGGGACCTTGTAATTCCAAAGGAATTTTAAAATATTCATTTTCCATGACTTACTTTTAGCTACACTGTCTCTGCCTTTGTTTGCAGTAAAGGCTTTCTTTTAGCTGAGTTTCAGAAATTGGATGATTTGTTCATGTCTTCCCAGCCAGGGGAAGAAAGAGAAATCATAAAGCATGTAATTCAACTCTAAAATACCTAATTTTATGATTAATCGGTTCAGTCTTTTTTCTGTTAGGGAATCCTTGGTCTTTGTGGTATGCTCTTGACTTTGAAAGTTGATGTTTATATCTTCTATTTTCATTCATTCCCATTTAACCATACTGGGTTTTCTCTAAAAACATTGTGTTCAATTCGAGGAAAAGCCTTTTAATGTTGATGTTTATATCTTTGAATGTTGATGTTTCTATCTACTATTTTCATTCATTCCCATTTAACCATACTGGGTTTTCTCTAACAACATTGTGTTCAATTCGAGGAAAGGCCTTTTAAACAAAAATACTATGCGCTTCAACTTCCCCAACCCTAAGGGCTATGTTAGTCAAAGACTAAACTCACAGAAAATGTGAGTCAGACAAAACAACTTTCCTAAAACTGAGTCTTAGCTTGAGCCAGCAAGGACCATTTATCCAGATATCTACTGCAGAATGTGTGTGTGTGTGTGTGTGTGTGTGTGTGTGTGAGAGAGAGAGAGAGAGAGAGAGAGAGAGAGAGAGAGAGAGAGATCTTATTTTTCTCTTTTGTCTGGAGCAAAGCAGGAAACTGATTATGACTGTGCTACCAAAATTGACTTCAATAGAAAATGCTCTTTGGCATTAGGAGATATTATATATAATTAGACTCCTAGACATGAGCCAAATTTGAAATTTTGTTCATAGTATAAATGTCAAAATGAATAATATTCAATGTGGTAAACAAAAGGTTTAGTGTAAATATTATAATTTTGATATGGGCTGAGTTCTTACAAAACTATATTCCAGGGATTCTCAAACAGGGGCAATTTTACCTGTGCTCTGAGGGAACACTTGACAATGTCTGGAGACATTTTTTGTTGTCATATCCAGAGGTTAGAGACCAGGGATGCTGCTAAACGTTGTACAGTGAATGGGACAGCCCCCTATAGCAAAGAATTATCCAGTTCAAATGTCAGTAGTGCTGAGGCTGAGAAATCCTGCCTATACCCCAGCTTACGAGTGACTGTACCACAGACAACTCTGAAAATGCATCATTTCATACAGTGTCCCTTTAGGTTAACAGGGGAATCTTATTTCACTGAAAAACTATTCTGTCTGGTTGTTGTTGTTGTTGTTGTTGTTGTTGTTGTTGTTGTTTTGTTGTGAGTTAAAAAGACATATGCTTCTCATATACCAAAGACACTGAAAAATCAAGGGGAACTGAGGGACAATCCCTTACTAGGGCCCATGGGATAAATTTTAATCCTCTCTAAAGAGTCTTTGGCTGGAGAAAGAAGTAATAAAATAACTTACTGATAGTGGTGTTTGTTAGCAGAATGAAAGATGTTACTGAGAGGGATGGCGAAACATTGGTTGCAGTTTGTAACTCATAGGGAAAAATGTATAGCTGTGTATCTGCTCAGACCAGTAGTTTTTTTAAACCTGGTTACAAGTAGAATTATATGTGCCCAAGCCCTATGCCAAGATTCTGAACAAACTGATTAGGGATGGGGCCTGACATTCTGTATATTTTTAAAAGTTTCCAATTCCTAGATGGATTGATTTCTAGTCAAGATGGTTTAGAATACCATCTCTTTTTTTTTTTTAATTTTGTTTTTCAACGTTTATTTATTTTTGGGACAGAGAGAGACAGAGCATGAACGGGGGAGGGGCAGAGAGAGAGGGAGACACAGAATGGGAAACAGGCTCCAGGCTCTGAGCCATCAGCCCAGAGCCTGACGCAGGGCTCGAACTCCCGGACCGCGAGATCGTGACCTGGCTGAAGTCGGACGCTTAACCGACTGCGCCACCCAGGCGCCCCTAGAATACCATCTCTTAAAAGGTGCCTTTTAAATACCCTTAAAATAAAAATCTGTCTAGCAAAATGTTCACTTGTCCTACCCCTGATGACCACTCCATTCTCATCTCCTGTCAGTTCCCTGAAAATGCACCTGCCTGAGTGTTACACTTGGCAGTGAGTTATATATGTGTCACAGGAGCCACTGTCTGTTTTTCATAGGCTGGTAAATGGTTCTTATTACATGTGTTGCTATCCCAGATCAGACTCACTAGTGATAGACTGATGATATCACTAGGAATCCCACCTGGACACTCTATGTAGCACCATGGGCAGCACTGGAGTTTACTTCAAACACTAAGGAGATTCAGTCCAAATATGGTTCTATATTGAGCTGATGGAGTGTATTTCTATGTGACGAGGCACATAAAAAAGTCAGTCATTATCCAGGCGATATCCTAAGTATTCATTCTGCTTACTTTAATACTGTAATTCATCAAAAGAAGGAAGGAAGGAAGGAAGGAAGGAAGGAAGGAAGGAAGGAAGGAAGGCAGGCAGGCAGGCAGGCATGGCTGATTTTGAACATACTTGTAAGAGTTGTAGTATTGCCTGAACAGGGCCAAAGGATTTTGCTATAAATATGATAGATAATTTAAGGGTACTTTCAATTAATCATTACATCAATAATTTAATGTGTTTTCTTTCATCTAAATGTGTCCTGAGGCAGGTAAGAGAAACACTACTTACACATTGCAAAAGAAAGATTATTCACTCCCTGGGCTCAAAGTTGCATATAATATGCAGAAATTAAACTTTGCTTTAATTGAAATTTGGTTGCAGTTTGGGGCTTTATAGTTTCCTTGGGCCACCTACTACATTCTTTTTTAATGAAGCGTTAAAGGAGGGCAGCATTAAAAAAAATACTAATTTAGGTCTGATCTCTGCATGTTTCAAGCAACAAAGCACTTCTTTTTGTCCATTTTAACATCATTCTAAAAAAAAACAGAGATAACCCCAAAACACTCCTCACCATCCTTAATAATGATTGTATGTCTATATACTATTAGCTTATCTACAGCCTTCTAGAATATATTTCAATTTTATTTTTTAATACCAGCTTCATTGAAATATAATTCATAGGCAATAAAATTCACCCCTTTAAAATATACAATTTAAGTGTTTTTAGTATAATTCAGGTTCATACAATCATCATCAAAAATTTCAGAACATTTTCATCACCTTCCAAAAGACACCTTGCACCCGTGAGCAGTCACGCTCTATTTCCCCAGCCTCTGGCAGCCACCAATCTACTTCCTGTCTCTATGAATTTGCCTTTTCTGGACATGTCTTGTAAATGGAATCATTCAACATGTAGTCTTTTATGCTTAGCTTTTTAAAGTTATCATGTTGTCAAGGTTTATCTTTGAAAGGTTTATGCTAATACCATGAACAGTACTTTATCCCTATTTATGGCTGAATGATACTCCACTGTATGTATATACCATATTTAATTTAGGCATCCGTCTGTTGGTAGACATTTGGGTTGTTTCCACTTTTGCCTATGATGAATAATGCTCCTGAGATCATTTGTATACAGTTGTGTGTGTGTGAACTTTTGTTTTAAAATCTCTTGGGTATACATTTAGAAATGGAAGTTTTAGGTCTTTCAGTAACTCAGTGTTTAACATTTTGAGGAATTGCCAAACTTTTCCAAAGTGGCTACAGCATTTTACATTCTCACTAGAAATATCTGAGGTTCAATTTCTTAACATCTTCATCAACATTTATTGTTGTCTGTCCTTTTTATTTTAGCCTACTTGATATAGGTTTAGTGGTATCTCATTGTGATTTTATTTGTATTTCCCCAACGAAGGATGATATTGAGCATCTTTCCATGTGCTTATTGGCTGTTTGTATGTCTTCTTTGCATAAATGTTTATTCAAATCCTTTGCCCAAATCCTTAACCCAATTTTTAAATTGGGTTATTTATCTTTTATTGTTCTGGCTTATATATATGAGATATATGTGTATAAATATACATACAAACATATATAAATGCATACATACTGGATACAAGTCTCTTATCAGATACAGGATTTGCAAGTATTTTCTCCCATTCTGTGGGTTGTTTTTTTACTTCCTTGATGATATCCTTTGTTTTGCAAAGTTTTAATTTTTACAGAGTTCAGTTTATTTGTTTTCCTTTTTTGTTTGTGCTTTTCATGTTGTATTTAAGAAAGCATTTCCAAATACAAGGTCGTGAAGATTTACCGCTATGTTATCTTTTAAGAGTTTTATAATTTTAGTTACTACATTTCAGTCTGTATTCCATTTCAAGTGAATTTCCATATTTGGTATGAATTAGGTGGTCCAACTTCATTCTTTATTATTATTATTATTATTATTATTATTATTATTATTTTGCTTTGTAATCAGTATATTAAGGAGACATTCATACATTTCAAGAATTGCTTAATTCTGATATCCAGATTTAAGCTTGTGTGCTTTTAAACATACAATTAAAGCTATAGTACTAACATTAAATTATAGTTATTTTGGAGCATAAGTTAAATGGTTTCAAGTAAGCCTGTAAAAACATCTAAAATACCTTCCTATCTCATACATGCAAATTACTTCTCAATGTAAAGATCGCTTCACTCTAAGTAACCCTGCTCCCAAAGTCACTACTTGAAGCTTATCAAGGTCCAAAGAGAAGGAAAAAAAGTATAGCCAGGACTGATTATATAATTATATACATAAATAAATAAAAAATAAAAAGATGGCATAGCAGAAAGGCATGCAATTCTACAAGTGTAATCCCTCAAGCAGCTCCATATTACGATAAACCTCTTCTTTAGAGAAGTATCATTTCGATCACTGTTACCACAGGCCAAATTACACAGTATGCCATCTTCAAGTAACAAGTGAGGCAATAGAATAAATGCAGAGACATCACAACAAATCCCACTTAATGTAATTACAGATCGATGCTTCTCTACAAATTAAGTTTTTTGTCTGATTGCTAGTTAAATACAAGTTTTAACTTCATAACATCGTAGCTTACAATTAAGGGTCATAGGGGTGCCTGGCTGGATCAGTCAGTTAAGCACACCACTCTTGATCCCAGGGTCTTGAGTTCAAGCCGCACATTGGGCATAGAGCTTACTTAAAAAGCAAAACAATTAAGGGTCATAGACTGAAGTCAATAGCATTTCAGTCCAAGCTGTTTCATGTATATAGAGCTGAAATCGGTTATAAGACATGGCCTAAGAAATGGTAGGGGAGATTTTTTTTTTTTTAGTGGTTTTTACAGGGGCACCTGGGTGGCTCAGTCAGTTAAGCGTCCAACTCTCATATTCAGCTTAGGTCATGATCTCACGGTTCATGGGATCGAGCCCTGCATTGGGCTCCTCGCTGACAGTGCGAAAAGTGCTTGGGATTCTTTCCCTCTCTCTCTGCCCTTCCCCTGCTCATGCTCTCTCTCTGTCTCTCAAAATAAACAAACTATTAAAAGAAAAGTGGTTTTTAGAAGTATTAAGCTTATCTTGCACACTGAAGTAATCATATATACAGGGCAAAATCAGAGCTTTTATGTTGGAGTTTATTCTTCATTTAACTTTTAAAACACTACTATAGTTGAATATTAAAAACAACGGCAAGCAGTGAGATATGATTATAGTCCTTCACTATCACATATAAAATGCCAGCAGTGTTATTCACTGGCCCCATTAAGAGGTCTGACATGGAACACCACCCCTAAGATGATGTTCATCATCCTCATATGCTTCTCCATTGTAATGGTGCCATCTTTCCTGATTTGGATCAAAGTCCACCAGTTCTAGCTGGTCCATTTCATCAGTCTCTTCTACTTCCTTCCTCTCAGGTAGGAGTTTTTCCAGGAAAGAGTTTATTGGGAGAGAGAAAGCCATTCTCCGGGAAGTTTACCTTAAATTCAGTGATTCGGCAACCCTTTCCATATGGTCTATGATAAATTAGTATGCCTTCCTTTAGCACACTTGATATCTCCATGCTTGACAATTTGACCTTGATGAAAGGTGATGAGAATGGTTCAGTTGTCAAGAGTAGATACTGACTTTTGAAAGCCACACAGTGCTTCAACCAGCACTATGTCCATACACATGAAAAGGTCTTCTTGCCCAGTAAAAACAGTATGGTCCTTCTGATCTAAAACAATGATAATATCTCCTGATTCCAGTCTATTTCTAATATCTCCTGATTCCAGTCTGTTTCTTGGTCTCCTTCACCATGGAATGTTATTTCCTGGCCATCTTTCATGCCTTTGTCAATACGAACTTCTAAAAATCGTCTCTCAAACTGTCTTTGTTCCATTTCAGCTTTTGCATCTATCTTTAGGACTGATCCATTCCCCATGGCCTTGACCCTCCATGCATGCAGACTGAATTTGCTGAACCATTCCAGGTCCTATCTGATGAATTCTTATTTGCTTTCCAGTACCTTTGCAATTGGGACAGCATCCTGCCACTCCTTTCTTACCGTCTCAGCCTTTACATTTGTCACAAATCACATTCTTCTACAGAGCTGGTTTTCTTCTTGCATCATATGTAAATCTTTTAAGGCTACTGAGAGCTGATACACAACCTTTATACCTCACCTTTCTCTCTGCATCCTTCCTCCTCCTCCAGAAAACATCAGAGATGTCCATCAGGGAGCTAAAACCACCACCAGCTCCACCTTCTTTAATTGCTTGTTCTCCTCCTTTGTCATATAATCCCCATTTCTTTGCTTCAGAGAGCACTTCATAAGCTTGAAAAATCTGCTTAAACTTCTCTCCTTCTTATGGATTCTTATCAGGGTGGTACTTCAGGGCCTGTCAGCCTTTTTCAATTCTTCCTGGATGGCATTGGGTTTGACCCCCAAAACATCACATTAAGTGGTTTCTTTCACCATTTTCTACAGCTGGTGAGCTCTGAGACCAGTGTGAGGGAGCAGAAAGGAGTGTGTTGCTGGTTGCAGCCTGCACAGATGCCACTCCTACACTTTTCACCGAGTGTTCTGCAAAGTTCCCCCATCTTCATTCTTTTACATGTGGATTTCCTGTTGACTGAATGGGAAAGGTTTTTGTTGAAAAGACCTCTTTTTTCTTTGTATTGTCCTGGCTCCCTTGCCAGAAAGTAATTGGCCATAATGTGAAAGCCCATTTTTGGACTCTCAGTTCTGTTCCACTGATCTGTTTGTTCTTCTGTTAATATCACACTGTTGTGATTACTGTAAGTTGATAAGAAGTACAAGTCCTCCAATTTTGTTACTCTCCATCAAGATGATTTTGACTCTCCTAACCCCTTCCATTTCTGTGTGAATTTTATGATCAGATTATACATTTCTGGGAAATACTCAGCTAAGACTTTGAAAAGTACTGTGTTGAATCTGTAGATCAATTTTGGTATTATTGCCATCTTAACAGTAGTTAAGTTTTCTGATTTATGAACATGAGATTTCTTTCCATCTGTTTAGACCTCTTTTAGTTTCTTCAGCAATGTTTTATATTTTGTTATGTATAATTCTGGCTCTTATTTTGCTAACCTCATGTTTTTGATGCTATTGTGAATGGAATTGTTGTCTTATTTATTTATTTATTTATTTATTTATTTATTTTTGGGACAGAGAGAGACAGAGCATGAATGGGGGAGGGGCAGAGAGAGAGGGAGACACAGAATCGGAAACAGGCTCCAGGCTCTGAGCCATCAGCCCAGAGCCTGACGCGGGGCTCGAACTCACGGACCGCGAGATCGTGACCTGGCTGAAGTCGGACGCTTAACCGACTGCGCCACCCAGGTGCCCCTGGAATTGTTTTCTTAATTGTATTTCCAGTTTATTCATTGATAGTGTATAGAAAAACAACTTATTTTTGTATATTGGTCTTTTGTTCTGTAACCTTGCTGGATTTATTTCTTAGTTCTAATAATTTTCTTGTTGATTCTTTAATATATCTATACACAAGATTATGTCATTATGTTAGTATATGTCAAATAGAGATATTTTCACTTCTTCCTTTTCAATATGGATGCCTTATAGTTTTTTTTCTTGACTGATATCCCTGACTGGAACCTCCAATACAATGTTGAATAAAAGTGGCAAGAGCAGCTTTCTTGTCTTTTTCATTCTTGTTACTTTCATTTTCTCCAATAAGTATCATTTTAACTCAATTTTTTATAGATGGCATTTATCAGTTTGAAGCTGTTCCTTGTATTCCTAGTTTGTTGAATGTCTTTTTTTTTTTTTAGCATGAAAGGATATTGGAAGCCGTCAAATGATCTTATGGCATCTAATGATATGATCACAGTTTTGTTTCCCCTTTATCCTATTAATGTGGTATATTACATTGATTGATTTTTGTTTATTGAAACAACATTTGTATATTGTATTCGTATGTTAAATCCTGTGTAGTCATGGTGTATAATCCTTTTAACATGTTGCTGGATTCCAATCTGCTACTATTTTGCTGACAGGTTTTTTTTTTTTTGTCTATATTCATAAGTGGTATTTGTGTAATTTTTGTTTCTTGTAATATATTTGCCTAGTTTTGGTATACTGGCCTCCTAGAATGTGTTGGAAAAATGTATCCCCCCATCTGTTTTTTGGAAGAGTTTGTGAAGGATTAGTGTTAAGTCTTCTTTAAACATTTTATAGAATTCACCAATTGAAGCCATGTAGACCTGGGATTTTCTTTGTGGGATGTGTTTTTTTACTGCTGCAATCTGTATGCTTATTATAGGTCTATTCAGATTTTCAATTTCTTATTGAGTCAGTTTCAGTCATTTACATCTTTCCAGAAATTTGTCCATTTCATCTTGGTTATCTAGTTTGTTAGGATTAACCATTCATAGTATTTCTTTAAAATCCTTTTTATTTCTGCAAAGTTAATAGTAATATCTCCTCTTTCACTCCTGATTTTAGTAAATTGATTTTCTTTCTTTCTTCCTCTTTCTTTTCTTTTCTTTTCAGTATAGCAAATGATTTGTCAATTTTATTTTTTTTCAACGAACCAACTTTTGGTTTCATTGCTTTTTCTCTATTGTTTTTCTATTTACTCTTTTATTCATTTCTTCTTCTTTAATCTTAAGTATTTCCTTCCTTTTGCTTGCTTTGATATTCATTTCTTTTAAATTAAATTTTATTTTTGACAAAAATGTTTTGAATGTCATTTAAGAAGAAATGGCTTATAGTAGAAAGGAAGGCTTTCCTTCTCCACTCCTTCCAGAAACACTTCCAAAGTAAGCCACTGTCATCATTGTAGCTGTTGCTTCTGGTATTGATAACCATATTTTTAAATACACTCAAATCAAGTGACTTCAGATTATGGTAGAAGAAGGTATACATTTGTTTTATACCATTGCCCCTCAACACACAACTTCATCTCCATATTTGCCCAATGTAAGTATTATATCACATTCTTAAATAAAATCAGTCATCAGTGTTTCAATCAATGATTATATCAATATTATTCACTGTAGAACCAAATGATATACTATGATTTTTTTCCTTCTCAAGCAACTTATCACCTTTAATTATTTCTTCTCTTTGTTAATTTACTCTGTTACTCTTCTTGGAGCACTTTTTCAGTTGCTTCCCGAGTGATTATACATGAGAAGTACAATATTTTCTTCCTTATTAATTTTTTTTAAGTATGCGGGTCTTGCTCTCCCTCTCCCTCTCCTCTCTCTCTCTCTCTCTCTCTCTCTCCCTCTCTCTTGAGCCAAATATGAGGCTTGAACTCATGACCCTGAGATCAAGACCTGAGCTGATAAGAGTCAGACGCTTAACTGACTGGGCCACCCAGGTGCCCCTGATTCCTTACATTTGATGATAGGTTGGCCAGAAATAGAATTCCAGATTAAAAGTAATACTCTCTGAAAATTTTGAAGACTTTCCATGCTGTAATTGAGAACATGAAAATGACACAATTTTATTGTTATCTTGAACATTATTATATTTTCTCTGCCTGCAAGTTTTTAGCATATTCTCTTTATACTTGTTGGTTTTCAATTTCTTGATAATGCTTATAAAGCATAGGAACTAGGTGGCAGTCCATTCCTTATACCAGAGGTGTTCTCTCCATTTTCCTGCTTTTAGCCTCCGATATCGTACCTTGTGTCTTAATTCCAGACCCTCCCTCAGTATTTTTAGACAAGAAGGCTCAGGTTTATTATATTTTCCTAAAATTCATTACATTTTACCCATATAAATGCTCAGCTGACAAACATGCATTCTCAAACTGCCATAGAAATTATTGCCTGAAATTATCGGGATTAATGGATGTTTAACAACTAGAAATAAGCATAATCTACAGATTTTGAAAGTTTCACTTTGCATTTCCACTTCCTGAGCATGATTTAATTATGGGTAATATAAGCACTGTTTATTTCTATTAAAGTCAGAAGTCGTGAAGAAAACATTATTCCCAATTCCCTGACTATTCTATTTATATAATTGAGCTTAGTGTGGATAGTTTTTAGTGTAGAAATTTAGTGTAGAAATTGATGTGAAACCTTTCACATCAATAGAAATGTATGATAGTTCATGAAATAAATGATTGAAAATATAATATAGAAAAGATTCTACAGTAAATAGGTTGAGGAGCACCTGAGTGGCTTGATTGGTTAGGCATCTGATTTCAGGTCAGGTCATGATCTCACAGCTGGTGAGTTTGAGCCCTGCATCAGGCTCTGTGCTGACAGCTCAGAGCCTGGAGCCTGCTTCAGATTCTGTATCTTCCCCTCTCTCTGCCCCTCCCCTGCTCACGCTCTGTCTCTCTCTCTCTCTCAAAAATAAACATTAAAAAATTTTTTTAATAAATAATAAATAGGTTGATAAAAAGTTATTCAATAATATATACAAAGAAATTGTTTTAATAAATGAGAAAAATAAGTTTAAATTCCAACTGAATACCCATATACCAAAATAAATTCCAGATGAACAGAAAAAATTTCCAGGAGAAAATGCATGCACATATCTATCTATTCAATTGAGTTTAGAAGGGGAAAGAGCTTCTAGAAAAATTAGAAGGAAATTGAATGATAGATTTGATTACATGAAAATTTGAAATTCTTTTTATTAAAAAGCATACATATAAAGAGACTAATTATAAACTGCATACAAAATATTGGTAAGAAATATACAGCATAGGGATGCCTGGGTGGCTCAGTTGATTAAGCGTCTGACTCTTGGTTTTGACTCAGGTCGTGATCTCAAGGTTCCAGGTCATGAGTTTGAGCCCTGCGTTGGCTCTGTGCTGACAACACAGAACCTGCTTCAGATCCTCTGTCTCTCTCTCTCTCTGTCCCTTTCCCGCTCTCTGAAAAATAAATAAATATTTTAAAAAGTAATATATAGTATAGACTTAATAGCCTTCACATTTAAAGAATTCTTGTAAATTGGGGCGCCTGGGTGGCTCAGTCGGTTAAGCATCCAACTTCGGCTCAGATCATGATCTCATGGTTTGAGTTCGAGCCCTGTGTTGGGCTCTGTGCTGATAGCTCGGAGCCTGGAGCCTGTTTCAGATTCTGTGTCTCCCCCTCTATCTCTCCCCCTCCTCCGCTTGTGCTCTGTCCCTCTCTATCAAAAAATGAATAAATGTAAAAAAATAATTTTTAAAGAGTTCTTGTAAATTGGTTAGAAAAACATCAAAACCCATAGCAAAATGGGCAAGGACATGAATAGATAATTCCCAAAGCTGAAAAATGTAACCGACAAACATGCAAAATATCCTTACTAATAATCAGTGGGGTGGAAACTAAAAGTAACAAGACACCTTTGGAATGAAAACTGTACACTGATGATGCTCAATGCCACCAGGGTATCTTGGGGAGGGTGCTCTCTGGGACATCGGTTGACAAAGCTACCCTTCCTTATATGCGGTTTGGAACTATGGCCTCCATGTTTATGCCCTTAATTTAATTATCCAAGTCCTGGAAATCTATCTTAAAACACAAGATATGCTAAAAATGTCTAACTCAGAGAAACAGAGAGTAGCATGGTAATTACCAGGGGTTGAGAGGTAGGAAAAATCAGGAAATATTGGTCAAAGGGAACAAGCCTCTAGTTATAAAATTAATAAGTTTTGAGGATCTAATGTACAACATAGTAATTATTGGTAACAATACTGTATCATATACTTTAATGTTTCCAAGAGAGTAGACCTTAAATGTTTCACCATAAAAAGAATGGTAATTATATGACAGGATGAAGGTGTTAGCTAATGCTATAATGGTGATCATTTTGCAATGTATAAATGTTTCAGATCAACATGTTGTACACCCTAAATTTGTGCAGTGTTATGTGTCAGTTATATCTCAATAAAATTGGGGGGAAAATAAAAGACATGGTCAGAGATTCATATACTTCATTATTTAAAATATTAAAAAATAGAAACAAATAAAATTCCAACAATAATGAGGCACCTGGGTGGCTCAGTTGGTTAAGCCTCTGACTCTTGATTTTGGCTCAGGTCATGATCTCAACGGTTTGTGAGTTCAAGATGCACATTGGGCTCTGCGGTGACAGTGAGGAGCCTGCTTGGAATTCTCTCTCTCTCCCTCTCTGCCTTCTCCTCTGCTCGCGCTTACTCTCTCTCTCTCAAAATAAATAAATAAACTTAAAAAATTCCAACAATATTGTAATGGTTGAAGAAACTACAATATGGCTATATGGTGGAACATTATTTAGCCAATAACAATCTTGTTCTAAAAATATTTAATGATATAGGAACTATTTATAAATAATATTTATAATATTTACTATTAATAAATAGTAAATGTAAAGGAAAAGAAACCTTTTTAGGCAAGTAATTTTCTAAAAAACTTGATATTCATGAATTAATTTAAAGTCTAGAACATAGTTTACTAAAATGTTAATAGTGATTATCTCTCCTGGATATGAATATGAGTAATTTTGTTTTCACATGAATACATTTGTATATTTTTTTAAATTTCTCATAATACACACATTATTTCTAGAACAGAAAAAATAATCAAAAATTTGTTTTTTCCAAAGTAAAGTGAAGTCCTTGGATGTACTTCAGCAGAATTTTTTTTATAAGAAGATACCAATATTGTCCTAATTTGTTATGACTAATGAACTAGGTTAGATATCCTGTATTTTATTAGATCTTTCATTAGCTTTGTCACAGTCATAAAACATTCCAGAATTTATAGCCTTTTTTCCCTGAGGGTAAGGGAGTGACTTTTCATCCTATATACTTTGGGATTTTGTTTTTTTAGTATAGTCGGCACACAATGGTACAACTTAGTGATTTGACAAGTTTTTACATTATGCTATGTTCACCATAAGCATAGCTTATGTTTCCCATTATATCACTATAACAATATCATTGACTGTATTCCTATGCTCTGCTTTTTATTCCATAACTGGAGGCCTGTATCTCCCTCTCTCCCTCATCCATTTTGCCCAAATCCCTGCTGGCAACCATTGTTCTCTACATTTATAGTTCTGTTTCTGCTTTTTGTTTTGTTCATTTTTTAAATTTATTTAAATTTATTTTTTAATTTTTATTTATTTTTAATATGAAATTTATTGTCAAATTAGTTTACATACAATACCCAGTGCTCATCCCAAAAGGTGCCCTCTTCAATACCCATCACCCACCCTCCCCTCCCTCCCACCCCCCATCAACCCTCAGTTTATTCTCAGTTTTTAAGAGTCTCTTATGCTTTGGCTCCCTCCCTCTCTAATCTTTTTTTTCCCCTTCCCCTTCCCCATGGTCTTCTGTTAAGTTTCTCAGGATCCACATAAGAGTGAAAACATATGGTGTCTGTCTTTCTCTGTATCACTTATTTCACTTAGCATAACACTTTCCAGTTCCATCCACGTTGCTACAAGAGGCCATATTTCATTCTTTCTCATTGCCACGTAGTATTCCATTGTGTATATAAACCACAAACCACAATTTCTTTCTCCATTCATCAGTTGATGGACATTTAGGCTCTTTCCATAATTTGGCTACTGTTGAAAATGCTGCTATAAACATTGGGGTACAAGTGCCCCTATGCATCAGTACTCCTGTATCCCTTGGGTAAATTCCTAGCAGTGCTATTGCTGGATCATAAGGTAGGTCTATTTTTAATTTTTTGACAAACCTCCACACTGTTTTCCAGAGCAGCTGCACCAGTTTGCATTCCCACCAACAGTGCAGGAGGGTTTCCGTTTCTCCACATCCTTGCCAGCATCTATAGTCTCCTGATTTGTTCATTTTAGCCACTCTGACTGGCGTGAGGTGATATCTGAGTGTGGTTTTGATTTGTATTTCCCTGATGAGGAGCGATGTTGAGCATCTTTTCATGTGTCTGTTGGCCATCTGGATGTCTTCTTTAGAGAAGTGTCTGTTCATGTTTTCTGCCCATTTCTTCACTGGATTATTTGTTTTTCAGGTGTGGAGTTTGGTGAGCTCTTTATAGATTTTGGATACCAGCCCTTTGTCCGATATGTCATTTGCAAATATCTTTTCCCATTCCATTGGTTGCCTTTTAGTTTTGTTGATTGTTTCCTTTGCAGTGCAGAAGCTTTTTATCTTCATGAGGTCCCAGGAGTTCATTTTTGCTTTTAATTCCCTTTCCTTTGGAGATGTGTCAAGTAAGAAATTGCTGTGGCTGAGGTCAGAGAGGTTTTTTCCTGCTTTCTCCTCTAGGGTTTTGATGGTTTCCTGTCTCACATTCAGGTCCTTCATCCATTTTGAGTGTGTTTTTGTGAATGGTGTAAGAAAAGTGGTCTAGTTTCATTCTTCTGCATGTTGCTGTCCAGTTCTCCCAGCACCATTTGTTAAAGAGACTATCTTTTTTCCATTGGATATTCTTCCTTCTTTGTCAAAGATTAGTTGGCCATACTTTTGTGGGTCCAATTCTGGAGTCGCTATTCTATTCCATTGGTCTATGTGTGTCTGCTTTTGTGCTGTCTTGACAATTGCAGCTTTGTAGTAGAGGCTAAAGTCTGGGATTGTGATGCCTCCCACTTTCGTCTTCTTCTTTAATATTACTTTGGCTATTTGGGGTCTTTTGTTGTTCCATAAAAATTTTAGGATTGCTTGTTCTAGCTTCGAGAAGAATGCTTCGATGGGATCTGGCATATTAGCCAGGGTGGATCCGCAAGGTGCACAGGGGCGGGAGGGACAGGCTTAACTTGCTTTGCCATTGGCGGTCCCCTACAGGAGAGGCCCTGCAACACCAGGAGGGAGGCAGACCCGTCAGAAGGATGGATCCACAGAAGCGCAGCGTTGGGTGTTTGCGCAGTGCAAGCAAGCTCAGTGACGGGAACTGGTTCCCTTTGGGATTTGGGCTGGGGGATAGGAGAAGAAGATGGCACTTGCCAGCGCCTTTGTTCCCTGCGGAGCTGAGCTCTGTCGTCCGGGGCTTAACAACTCTCCCTCCCGGTGTCCTCTCACCCTCCTGGCTCTCTGAGAGCAGAGCTGTTGACTTTTAACATTCCAGATGTTAAGTCCCGCTGGCTGTCAGAATTCACACAGTCCGGCACCTCCGCTTTTGCAAGCCAGACTCAGGGGCTCTGCCTTGCTGGGTGGGCTGCCCCTCCACCGCTATTCTTTTTTTTTAGATTCCACTTATCAGTGGAATCATATAGAATTTATCTTTCTTAGTCTGACTTATTTTACTTAATGTAATACCTTCTAGGTCCATCCATGCTGTTGCAAATGGCACAGTCTCATTCTTTATGGCTGTGTCATATTCCATTGCATACATACACTACATTTTCCTTATCTATTTGTCTATTGATGGACATTTAGTTGGTTCCATGTAAATAGTGGAATAATGGCCATTGTAACTAATGCTGCCATAAACATAAGGGTGCACGTATCCTTTTGAGTTAGTGTTTTCATTTTCCCTGGGCAAATACCAGTAGTGGAATTATTGGATTGAATGGTATTTCTGTTTTTAATTTTTTGAGGAACCTCCAAACTGTTTTCCAAAGTGGCTGTACCAATTTGCATTCCCACCAATAGTGCACACGGGTTCCTTTTTCTCCACATTGTCACCAACACTTGCTTCTTGTCTTGATTTTAGCCATTATAACAAGTATGAGGTGTACTCTCATTGTGGTTCTGATTTGCATTTGCCTTATGATGAATGATGTTGAGCATCTTTTCATGTATCTGTTGGCCATCTGTCTTTGCAAAAGTATCTATTTGGATCCTCTGCCCATTTTTTTCAACGTTTATTTATTTTTGAGAGAAAGAGACAGAGTGTTAGTGGGAACGGGGCAGAGAGAGAGGGAGACACAGAATCCGAAGCAGGCTCCAGGCTCTGAGCTGTCAGCACAGAGCCTGACACGGGGCTCGAACTCACGAGCTGTGAGATCATGACCTGAGCTTAACTGACTGAGCCACCCAGGTTCCCCTCTGCCCATTTTTTAATCAGATTGTTTGTTTGGCATTGTAGCAGTTCTTTATATGTATTTGGATATTAATCCCACATTGGATATATCATTTGCAAATATCTTCTCCCAGGTAGGTTGGGTTTTTGTTTAATTATGGTTTCCATTGCTGTGCTAAAGCTTTTTATTTTGATATGTCCCAATAGTTTATTTTTGCTTTTGTTCCCCTTGCCTTAGGAGATAAATCTAGAAAAATATTGCCATGGCCAATGTCTGTGTTCTCTCCTAGGATTTTTATGGTTTCAGGGCTCACATTTAGGTCTTTGATCCATTTTGAGTTTATTTTTGTGTATGGTGTTAGAAAGTAGTTCATATTCATTATTTTGTATGTAGCTGTCCAGTTTTCCCAACACCATTTATTGAAAAGATTGTCTTTTCCCCATTGTGTATTCTTGCCTCCTTTGCCATAAATTAATTGACCATATGCATATGGGTTTATTTGCGGGTCCCTATTTTATTCCATTGATCTATGTGTCTATTTTTGTGCTAGTACCAAACTGTTTTGATTGTTATAGCTGATTTTGACAATCAGATTACAGATTTTATTGAAATCTGAGATTGTGATACCTTCAGTTTTGTTTTTCAAGATTGCTTTGGCTGTTTGGGGTCTTTTATGGTTCCATACAAATTTTAGTATAATTTGATCTAGTTTTTTGAAGAATGCTGTTGGTATTTTGATAGAGATTGCATTGAATCTGTAGATTGCTTCGGGTAATATGGACATTTGACAATATTGATTCTTCCAATTAATAAGCGTGGAATATCTTTCCATTATTTGTGTCATCTTCAGTTTCTTTCATCAGTGTTTTGTGGTTTTCAAATATAGGTCTTTCACCTCTTTGATTAAGTTTGTTCCTAGGTATTTTATTCCTTTTGGTGCAATTGTAAATAGTGCTTTTAAAAAATTTCTTTCTATGACTTCATTGTTAGTATATAGAAACACTATCAGTTTCTGGGTATTAATTTTATACCTGGATACTTTACTGAATTTGTTTATTACTTTCTAGTAGTTTTTTTATGGTGTCTTTATAATTTTCTATGGATAGTATAATGTTGTCTGCAAATAGTGATAGTTTAACTTCTTCTTTACCAATATGTATGCCTCTTATTTCATTTTCTTGTCTGATTGTTGTGGGAACAACTGTGTTGAATAAAAGTGGTGAGAGTGAAAGGATTTTTTTCAATTCCCTTTCAATTTTGTGCCTGTATTTTCTGAAATGACCAGTCATAACATCATCATTATAATTCTTCCCATTTTCCCCAATCTTTTTATGGGAATGAACTCTTTTGATTTTCAGAACATCCTTGAAATAGATATTGAAAATTTTAAAGTCCTCTCTAAAAAATAAATACTCATCTAAGGTCAGCGTAAACCACTGAGTTGTGGTACAAACCCAAAATGTTCATTCTGATTCCATGTTTACTGTTGGAGCCTTAGAAGTTACCTTATCTGGTCAAGTTATTTTATAGATTAATAAAATGAGACATATGGAAGTTAAGTGATATGGCCTAAGTCATGGAGAGAATGAGTGCCAGAAGTAGAGTGTAACCCCCATTCTTTTGTATCTGAAACTTGTACTCTCTCTATTGGTCCATTCAGAAATGACACCTAAATACTTTGCATTAGTGTTTTCACAAATATGCAGGCACGTTAATTCACTATCCAGTGGGAAAATATTTTTTACTGAGGTCTTCTTTGGAATTGATAAACTATTTCACCAGTTTTGTCCTTGTTTTGCCTAAGGATGCCTCTGAGGCAAACTAACACAAAGCTTACTTAGTTAAAAAGTGTTTAACAAAGGAGAGCTGCTCAAATACATTTCTTTGATGAACTTTAGTGATTTAAAAAGGTAGTATGAGCGGGTGCCTGGGTGGCTCAGTCAGTTAAGTACCTGACTCTTGATATCGGCTCAGGTCGTGATCTCGTTGTTCGTGAATTTGAGCCCCATGTCAGGCTCTGTGCTGATGGTGCGGAGCCTGCTTGTAATTCTCCCATTCCCTCTCTCTTTGCCCCTCCCCTGCTTGCTCTTTCTCTCTCTCTAAATAAATAAATAAACATTAAAAAATATTTTAAAAATAAATAAGAAGGTAGTATGAAAACTATTTTCATCTTGAGGTTTTGGAAGGCATTTCTGGGATACAAGTGGTTTAAGAATACTCTGGAAAATGTTAAATAGTGAAAACATGTTGCAATAGTCAAGCAAATGCTTTAGCTTATTTACTTTTATTATTCTTGCTGTTAACTGATTTGATTTCTGAGATAAATCTTTCCTATGCTAATGTTTATCTTGACCATTTATTATTATCACCTCATCATCTTTTTCGAAGTGTTTCTTATGCAATAATTTACCAGTTAGTTATAAATTCATTTAACTTTATATAGTAAGCATAACACAGACAGATCATTCATGTATTCCACATTTACTGTAAGGCCATTTATGACAAGTACTAAGTACCAATATATAAAAAGAGATAGATTGGGGCGCCTGGGTGGCGCAGTCGGTTAAGCGTCCAACTTCAGCCAGGTCACAATCTCGCGGTCCGTGAGTTCAAGCCCCGCGTCAGGCTCTGGGCTGATGGCTCAGAGCCTGGAGCCTGTTTCCGATTCTGTGTCTCCCTCTCTCTCTGCCCCTGCCCCGTTCATGCTCTGTCTCTCTCTGTCCCAAAAATAAATAAACGTTGAAAAAAAAAAAGAGATAGATTAAAATCCCTATGTCTGAGGTACATATAGCCTAGTATAGAAGAAGCAGTTCAAATTAACTTAAAAAAAAATTTGCTGAGCACCTATCCTGTGTCAACAGGGCCAGACTAAGAAATGTGAGCACCTAAAGCAGGCTAATAGCTCAGCATTTCATCAGATTCACAATCCTTCAGGGCTCATTGAAGTATCTACTGGAGGCAGAGAGAACATGATCTTTTTAATAACCAAAATTGTACATGTTTTTTTGTTTATAATCAAGGATCTATTACTTGTGGTTTTCTGAACCAGGAAAATTGCTGATAAAGCTCACTTGAAGCCATTTAGAAGTTAGACAATAAAAAGTCCTTTATCTTGATACACAACACTTCTCCGTTCAGTTTTAGAAGTGTAGCATGTGAGTTGGGAGCTTTTGACAGATGTTTGACACCTGGGTATAATCCTTCTTGATACATGAATCAGTCCACTCAGCCTTCCATTACTCTAATATTCTGTGATCACTCTTGAGAAGTTTGGCATTTCCGCTGCTTTTAATAGCTAATAAGAGCAATCCTTTTGCATGCTGACAAAACAGAGCATGGTTTTATCTGCTTGGAGGTGGCTTCTCTCTCTAGACCCACTTTGTTGTTGATTTACAAAGCAAAGAAAGATAAAACTCTGCCAGGGATAAATGTTTGCCTCTCTTTAGTGTTATATATCCTCTAACTATCAGTGCTTTTTCACTAAAATGATTATTCATTATTGGAATGCGGTATCACATAGCAATTATTGAAAACACTGTGAGCATCAGAGTTCCCGCTACATTTGGTGGAATTGGGTGGAGTGCACAGGACGTCTCCAGTGATCCTTGGTGCCCTCAGCCACCACACACTCTGCTTGCAAGTGATGCCATACATCCTCAACGTGCAGCTCTGTGGCCCCCAGGTCTAGACGCCCTCAGGCCTTGTCTGTGGCTGCCTGGCTTTCTAGCGCACCTGTCTACGGTGCCTGGTGGAGCTGCATGTGGATGATGTTGATCTTGGTCTCACTGTCCTGCAGCATGTGCCAGACCTTCAGCAGCAGCCTCTAGTCCTTGGTGCCACCATTGCTGTGTGTCTGGATCATGTTTTCTAGCCCCTGGCTTCGCCTTCAGCTGTATGGCCAGATGAATGTAGGCCATCTATGCATTGCCAAATTTCCACATATGCAAGCAATAGTGATCACACATCATAACCCACATCTCATCTGGGAAGCTGGTGAATTTCTTTTGATGTGTATAGTAAGACACTCCCAGAGATCACAAACATAAAATTGTTGTGAAAAAATTACCTAGTTCAGAAAAGAGGACTAAGTGGAGTTATGGTTTTAGGCCTTGTCTCAAGTCAAACTACTTCAAGTCAAATTCATAAGTTATTCGTTGGGTTTCCATTCCTGAAATCTCTTTCACACACTAAAAATATAAAAATTGATTGTAGAAATAGAACACAAATGCATACCTTTATTTATTTATTAATGATTATTTATTTATTTTGAAAAAGGGCGAAAATGCACACTACTAGGAGAGGGGCAGAGCGAGAGGGACAGAGAGAATCCCAAGCGGACTCCTCACTGTCAGCACAGAGCCCAACGTGGGGCTCTAACTTTAAGAACCGTGAGATCGTGACCTGATCTGAAATCAAGAGTCAGGTGCTTGGGGCGCCTGAGTGGCTCAGTCGGTTAAGTATCCAACTTTGGCTCAGGTCATGATCTCACAGTTGGTGGGTTCAAGCCTCATGTTGGACTCTGTGCTGACAGCTCAGAGCCTGGAACCTGCTAAGGATTCTGTGTCTCCCTCTCTCTCTGCCTCTCACCTACTCATGCTTTCTCTCTGTCTCAAAAATAAATAAACATTTAAAAAGTCAGACACTTAACCGACGGAGCCACCCAGGCGCCCCTCAAATGTATACCTTTAAAACTACTGTGTGTAAACACAAAGAGTGTAAAATCTCTATTATAAACACCATTTTGGGGGGCACCTGGGTGGCTCAGTCAGTTAAGCCTCTGACTTCGGCTCAGGTCATGGTCTCACTGTTTGTGGGTTCAATCGCTGCATCCGGCTCTGTGCTGACAGCTCAGAGCCTGTAGGCTGCTTCAGATTCTGTGCCTCCCTCTCTCTCTGCCCCTTCCCTGCTCTCCCTGTCTCTCTCAAAATAAATAAACATTAAAAAAATACCCTTTTGGGAGAAATTTTTCTGCATAGGCTGAATCTAATGATAATTGTATAGAAAAATGGCTTTTTTCTTATTGTAAGCTCCAACTTTTTTTCATTTTTCTTTTTGTTCTTTATTTTCACTTGCTTTCCTTTCCTTTTTTCTTTTTCTCCCAGGGACTTTCAAATCACATTCAAAGTTGGAACTATCTTTTGGAAAATTCCTATTGCTGATTTAATATGCCAAATGCTTCCAAAAGTCTTTGAATTGAATAAGAAAGATCATTCATGGCATCTTTTTCAGTGATGCCTTGCTTGTTTTTTAATGGAGATTAACCTCCTGTTATAAACAATAAACTTTCCTTTCAATGATTTCTGCTAGATTATTTGGAAAAATATTTCATGCTTCTATATCAGTGCTTGTAATTTCATCCCAGAGATCTAATTATAGGCTAACTACTTCTCTCCTTAAAGAGATAAAAAACATCATTTGTTTGCACTAAAAGGTCCTTATTTAATGTCTCGACTGAGCTTGTTGTTAAAGTAACAAAGACAGACAATGCCTTTGACAAAATTCTTGCCAGGTTCAGAGATATATGGATTCGCAGCATCTTATACACTCAGGCAATCAATTCTTCTTTAACCTAATTAACTGCCCAGGGTGTTAATCTTTTCACTACAGATTGCAGGGGTTTAGTCTTGGTGAATTTGGAAGGCATCAACCTTGGGTTTTGTGTTGGTTAAAGTTATTAGGCAGTCATGAATATGAGTTTGTTACTTACCATTTATTTGAATTTATAGTAGGAATGTCTGCCCGAAGAAAGGCCTGGGCTGCCAAATGAGTCATCATATGTTAGGAAGTTCCTAGGTGAGAGGTATGGAAATAAGCTGTGCTTTCCTTGGAGAAGGTGTCTAACACTATCTGGGATATCCAAGGAGCCTTTATAAGGGCAAGAGATTCTTGAATACATTTAGAGGATGAATAAGAGTTTTGGCAAGAGACTTCCATGCACAGGGGATAGAATATGAAAATTCCTGGCCCGTGAGAGAAGTCATGCCTTCTGGAACTTGTGAAAAGCATTCTATGGCTCAGTTACAGGGTATAGTGGGAGATGAGGCATGGACCAGATCCTGAAGAATCTTTTAGACCATTCTAAGGAATTTGACAGATCCTTTAAGTCATAGAGAGCCACAGAAGGATATCAAGCAATTTTAGCAAGAAAATTGGCCCAGTGTGAAAATTGGATTGGCATGGGGGTCAATCTGGAGGGGGTTTCCAATCAAGAGAGGGTTGCAATTTATCAGATGACAAATTATCAAATCCTGAATTAAAACAGTGGCTGTGAAGATGGAGAAGAAGGGTAAATTTGAGAGTTAATAAATAAAATTGACAAAATTTGCCAGTAAAAGAGGAAGTAAATCTAGGATTCATTTTTTTTTTGACTTAAATGATTGGGATAAAGTTTGTATTTTACATGCATTAGGGAATATAGCTGTCCTAGAGTTGTATATTGCCTACATGCAGAATCCATTTATATATACACACATGTATTAAATTATAAAATAAAATGAAACAAAAATGTAACTATTTAGAAAAGAAGTTCTTGTGAGCTGGCACAAGCCTGCTGTAGTGCACCTCTGCTACTATGCACTGCACTGCTCTGGGAAGCACTCCTGTCGGTGCAGACGGTGCAGACTGCATCCACCATGTCTTTGTCTGTGTGTGTACATGCTCATGTGTGCTCACTTAACTCGGAATCATGGGGTCATAGGGCTGTAGAGCTTCAAGGAGCTTTTTTTTTTTTTAAAGCAAATCAGGAAATTAACAGGACAGGTTAAGTTACCTCCCAAAGTCACAGACTTAGTTTTGTTTTGATTAAAACTCTATATGTTGGGGCACCTGGGTGGCTCAGTCAGTTAAGTGTCCGACTTCGGCTCAGGTCATGATCTCACAGTTTGTGAGTTCGAGCCCCACATCTGGCTCTGTGCTGACAGCTCGGAGCCTGGAGCCTGCTTTGGCTTCTGTGTCTCCCTCTCTTGCTGCCCCTCCCCCACTCACGCACGCGCGCGCGCGCGCGCTCTCTCTCTCTCTCTCAAAAATAAATAAACACTCAAAAAAATTAAACCCCACAAAACTCTATATGTCAATTTTAGTAGTTAGCTTTGCTGAGTTACTATTAACCGATGATTTATTGGCCCTATTTGAATATTATTTATATATGTTCTTTGTCTTACTAATGAAAATTCTACCTTGATCAGAAAATAGGATTCAGCCGTGTATTTGGTGGTCTTTAAGAACACATAGACTTTGGGGCGCCTGGGTGGCGCAGTCGGTTAAGCGTCCGACTTCAGCCAGGTCACGATCTCGCGGTCCGTGAGTTCGAGCCCCGCGTCGGGCTCTGGGCTGATGGCTCAGAGCCTGGAGCCTGTTTCCAATTCTGTGTCTCCCTCTCTCTCTGCCCCTCCCCCGTTCATGCTCTGTCTCTCTCTGTCCCAAAAATAAATAAACGTTGAAAAAAAAAAAATTTAAAAAAAAAAAAAAAAAAAAAAAAAAAAAAAGAACACATAGACTTTGTGATTGTTGGGTAGTGAACATTAATGCTGAAACGTGTTTGAGGAAATATTTATACATTTGACAGAGGGAAGAATGGTATGGTTTAGGAATAAAAGATATAATTTTAAAATGAGAACAGTAAAACTTTGAAAAGCAAAAGCATTGTTAAAATGTACACAAACTTTTACCATTTTGCAATGGTCTTGGCACAGCTTGAGAGTTTAATATAAAAAAATTTCTCCCTGAAATTATTCATTACTCCTTTTATATGTTTTAAAGAATTTGGTTGTTTTTTGTTTGTTTTAATAAGGGTCAAGCTGTGTCCACAACCTAATTAGCAGTAATTGGCTCATGAAAAGGGGACAAGAATCTTTGCAAGTGAACGGATTCCTTTGAATATCAAATTTACCAAATTCAGACCACCTCTCTCCTTTCCCATGTCCCACATATTTAGTAACATTTCCTGGTGGGCGGTTAATGTCAGATCACTGATGAATGAATGACCTTCCAACTGTGAATGGATAGGACACAGTAACATACCAGACCTCAGTAAAGCAGGAGAGAATTGTGGGAAAAGTAACCTGCTACTGGAAGTCAAGCACATTGCCCTACCTTTAAAAATGATCTTTAAGTAATTTGTAAGTAAAATGATTCATGAAATAAAGAAACAATATGCCTGGGTAGGCATTGTAACAACTATATTACAACCCCATTCTGTTCCTTTTTTGGAAACTGGATCGCAATGTTGCACATTGGAAGTGAATTGTGAACTGAAAAGTATAATTTTGATTCCCTCAAATGTTGAAGTCATTTTGACCTGTGCCTAATGGGGCATAATTTCCTTTTAATTAACTATTCCTACTATTCCAGAAGCCTGAAATTTATTTAGGTAGAGAGACTATACCTGAAGAGTGAATATTATTAAGATCTTCAATTAATAATTGTTGTTATTAACCCTGTCTTCATGTTGGAAATCTGAAGCCTAGAGTGATCAAAGAAATTGTACAAATTCAGATAGCTCATAAGTAGCAGCTCACTACTTTCTTTTTTAACGTTTATTTATTTTTGAGACAGAGAGCATGAACAGGGGAGGGGCAGAGAGAGAGGGAGACACAGAATCTGAAACAGGCTCCAGGCTCTGAGCTGTCAGCACAGAGCCCGACACGGGGCTCGAACCCATGAACTGTGAGATCATGACCTGAGCTGAAGTTGGACGCTTAACCGACTGAGCCACCCAGGCGCCCCACAGCTCACTACTTTTTAGATGATGGTCTTCTTGGGGCGCCTGAGTGGCTCAGTCAGTTGATTGTCCAACTCTTGATTTTGGCTCCAGTTGTGGGCCCAAGGTCATGGGATCAAGCCCTGCGTCTGGCTCCGCAGTGAGCATGGAACCTGCTTGGGATGCTCTCTCTCTTCCTCCACCCCTCTCCCCACACACGTCTCTTCTCTTTTTAAAATAAAATACTAAAATAATTCAGGTCTTTCCGATTCCAGACACTGAGCTTCAACATCGTGCCTCAGCTGGATATACACTAATTCTTAAATGGCTGGGGCAGGCAGCTGCTCTAGGAGTTCAGTTAAAATCAGATTCTGGGGGCGCCTGGGTGGCGCAGTCGGTTAAGCGTCCGACTTCAGCCAGGTCACGATCTCGCGGTCTGCAAGTTCGAGCCCCGCGTCAGGCTCTGGGCTGATGGCTCAGAGCCTGGAGCCTGTTTCCGATTCTGTGTCTCCCTCTCTCTCTGCCCCTCCCCCGTTCATGCTCTGTCTCTCTCTGTCCCAAAAATAAATAAACGTTGAAAAAAAAATTAAAAAAAAAAAATCAGATTCTGGAATGTTTTTTTAAATTCATAACAATGGCTATTTCAGGCTCTGAATATGGTGATCATAATGAACTTTCTTCATTTGGTAGAATCTATAGAGCTTTCAAATTATAGACTGTAACAGCCCAAAGGAATTTTAAAATTACTTACTTAATAGGGATTCTTGTTGGCAAACTTGCTCTAGAAATATCTGCATCTCCTAAGAAGATGGTAAGTACTTACTAGAAACTTATTTAATAAATTTGGTCTGCTCCTCAGAACGGTGAACAATGAGGATTTTTTGACCTCTTCTGAAAAATTACTGCTACTTAGGGAGAATTAAGTGAAAGTAGTGCCAACATAGTTATTAGCACCACAAATTTGATAGATGTGCCCCTAAAAGAACACTGTAAATTATGCTAAAATAATTCTGAGAATGAATAAGGCCTGTCACCATCTATCATAGCTGTTTATTTTTATAAGAAAAATATAATGTGGATTAAAAATTGGAGGGCAATTTTTGAGTCTTTCAACTCTTCTTTTAGCAATTTTTGAATATATGTAATATATGTAAATATATTTTAATTTTAAATGTATACGTTTATGTTAATATATATTTAGATGTATTTATACTTATGTCTATTTATCTTTATGTAAATATATATATATCCATAGATTTGAATAAGTGCTACAATTCTATAGGTAAACCACCATAAATTATTTCATACTTCTAAATATATTCAAAGTGAGCTTGCCATTATTGACTTTGGCCACATCCTGGGAGTGTAGAGCAAACATCTCATGGTATAAAGCAATGGAACTATTTTCTTGCTGGTCACCTGGGTTCTGGTCTTTCTTCTCCCCAAGATACAATGTGAATATGTAGGCCCTTACAGTGATTAGCCATATACCTACCATAGGGTTGGGCACCTTTATATTAAAATGTTATCTAAGGGGTTTAAGAGCCTATACATATATATATATATATAATATATATAAATTATATATTATATATATAATATATAAATTATATATAATATATAAATTATATATATTATATATAAATCATATAAATATATATTTAATAAATATATAAATAAATATATATTTATAATTAAATATAATTAATTATTATATTATATAATATATATAAATATATATAACTTATATATATATATAAATATATATAACTTATATATATATATATATATATATATATAAAAAAGTGACACACATGATAATTACCTTCACCATGTGTTTGTGTCCTGTGTATCCCTCCAGGGTTTGGGCAGTGGCATAGATGAGGTTGGCATCCTGTGCCCTTGTCTTTGGTAGAGATCAAGACAGACATGAGGGGTGGTGGGAGGAAATTCCTGTTGGAGGAAATACGACTCAGAGTTGAAAGGGGACTGTGGTGATGGTGAGCTGATTAGAAGCCAAGGGACTCACAAAGTACTGTAGGAGAGGTGATCAAGAGAAATGCTATTTTTTACACCTGAAACCAATATAACACTGTATGTTAACTATACTGGGATTAAAATAAGAGAGAGAGAAATGCTATTTAAATGTTTTTAAAATGTATATTTATTGATTTTGAGAGAGAGAGAGAGAGAGAGAGCAGTGCATGCACAAGCAGAAGGGCAGAGAGAGTGGGAGAGAGAGAATTGCAAGTAGGCTTTGCACTGTCAGCACAGAACCCAACATAGGGCTTGAACTCATGAACCGTGAGATCATGACCTGAGCCAAAATTAAGAGTTGGACACTCAACTGACTAAGCCACCTAGGCTCCCTGAGATTTCTTTCTTTCTTTCTTTCTTTCTTTCTTTCTTTCTTTCTTTCTTTCTTTCTCTCTCTCTCTCTCTCTCTCTCTCTTTCTTTCCTCTCTCTCTTTCTCTCATTATTTCTCTCTTTCTCTCTTTCTCTCTCTCTTTCTTTCTTTCTTTCTTTCTTTCTTTCTTTCTTATTCTCAAGTTAGTTAACATACAGTGTAGTCTTGGCTTCAGGAGTGATTCATCACTTATGTACAACACCCAGTGCTCATCCCAAGTGCCCTCCTTAATGCCCATCACCCATTTTCCCCATCCCTATTAACTCTCAGTTTGTTCTCGGTATTTGAGAGTCTTTTATGGTCTGCCTCCCTCTCTGTGTTTTTATCTTGTTTTTCCTTCCCTTTCCCTATGATCATCTGTCAAGTTTCTCAAATTCCACATATGAGTGAAATCATGTGATATCTGTCTCTGACTTACTTTGCTCGGCATAATACCCTCCAGTTCCATCCACGTTTTTGCAAATGGCAGGATTTGCTATTTTTAAAGACAACCCCCATGGAGTTGCTGGCCAAGTGGCTAAGTTTCCAACTAGAAACAGAAAAGAAGTTTGTCCAAAAGGAGGTTAAATAAAAGGGTTTAGCTATGGACTGAAGGGTTAGAAGAGACACAAACCATAGGGCACATGAATTTAAAGATCAGGCCCAGAAAGTAGGCTTTCCCTCTGAAAAAAGAGTGAAAACTACCTTCAGATCTTTGAACCAGATCAATGACAATGTAATGTAATGGTTAAAAGCAAGGACTCTAGGGCACCTAGGTGGCTCCTTTGGTTGGGCGTGAGACTTTGGCTCAGGTCATGATCTCACGGTTTGTGAGTTCAAGCTCCATATCAGGTTCACTGCTGTGAGTGCAGAGCCTGCTTCAGATCCTGTGTCCCCCTCTCTCTCTGCCCCTCCCCTGCTCACTCTCTCTCTCATTCTCTCTCTCAAAAATAAACAAAACAAAAGAAAAAAAGAAAAAAAAAAAGCAAGGCCCCTACACTTAGACTGGTTGAATTTAAATCCTGGCGTTACCACTAGTTGTGTGACATTCGGCAAATCACACAATAATTCTGTGTCCCAGGAAAATGGGAATAATCATATCTACCTTATAGAGTTGTAGTCAGGATTAATGGAGTTAATTTATTAGAGCCTCTGTATATATATATATATATATATATATATATATATATATATACACACACATACATACACTTAGCAGTCATGTTATTATTACTAGTTTGACTTTTCACAAGCAGAGAATTTCAGATAACGACATTGGGCACGTGGGGTGCTTCTCAAGCCAGTTTCTAATTGCTGAGCCCTTCCTTCAAACAACATTAAATTATTAGAACTTATAAAGCCCAGATGCTCTGGTTGAAGTGGTGGTACCTGGAGCACCCCCTGCTGCCTCTCCCTCAGACTCCCGTGGAGACCCCTAGGCACCACTCTGGAGCACATTTTGAAGACTTGGAAAGAATGGAACCTTGGATCAGGTCCTATCTGCCATTAATAGGCTGTGTGACCCTCAACATGTTCTTACTGGGCCTTAGTGCCCTGACCCATGCACCGTAAGGAGCTAGATTAGTTCAGCGGTTTTCAAATTCTGCCACTATAAAACCCTAAGAGTTCCTGAGAAGTGTACCAGGAGGTTTTGGGGAATGGGTGATGAGGATCATGCTGGATGAGGCGAGAGAACCCAGTGACTTCAAAAGCTAGGAATATAGGAACATGTTGAGATTTCATATATTTGTTTAAAGAGTAAGTACCACTGCTAAAGAAATTTTGACCAAATGATAAAAGTGCCTTCAGTTTCAATTATTCCCTAGTCCCTCAGAAATGTACTCATCAGACCAAAGTAGCAGAAGTAAAAGCATGCATGAAAACAACAAATACTAAATCTGAGGAAACTGAGTATTGGGAATGTGGTATGGACTATTCATAAGGTGCTGTGCAGTGACCAGGGTATTTCAGTATCTCTGATATCTAGGGAGAAGGCAAAACCTCTGTGACCTGATTTTTTTCTGGGTACTTTGGCCTCATTGTGTTTATGGGAATATAGACTGGCACAATGATAACTAAGTTTGTAGATCAATGAGAAATACTACAATAGGGATGTTGTATACTCACTATCAGAAGACAACTAAAGTGAACACTTGAACACTGTATGTTGTAAGACTTTTCTTGGTGGTTAATGATGTCAGATAATATGTTCTTTCCAAAGCAAATTTCAATTAAAGTTTTCCATTTGTGATTGCTGTGTTGCTATTAGAAGTGAGTGTGAACTCAGAAGCTCTTGACTTGATTGAGATTTGACAATGAAATGTATTTAGATAAATCAAGTTTCCATGTCCCCTCTGGGCATAAAACCTGCAATTGATTAGTGAGTCCATAGGCCATGTTTGTGGCTTGGATTAGTACTATATTTAGCCCTCTTCATTTTCAGTTTGCTAATGGCAAAGGAAAACCTATAAACACATGTGAATATAGTGTGGTAACCTCTGTTTATTAGTAATTTTGATAATGATTAATTTTTTAATGTTTATTTTTGAGAGAGAGAAGGGGGGGGGCGTTGAGGTGGGAAGGGAAAGGTGGAGAGCGAGGGAGACACAGAATCCGAAGTAGTGCCCAGGCTCTGAGCTGTCAGCACAGAGCCGGACGCGGGGCTCGAACTCACAAACTGTGAGATTGTGACCTGAGCCAAAGTCGACGCTTAACCGACTGAGCCACCCAGATGCCCCAATTTTGATAATGATTAATATGTGACAACAAGGGCTGATTATAAACGTCACATACAGTGTGAAATGAAGGCAACCCAGTAATTTTTCTTTCCAATTTTGTCTCCTTCCCACCATTCAAAGCTCTCACTATTATGCCATTGTGTATGTGTAATATTTTTCTGTTTCACTGCTGAAATATGTTAGCTTGGAGCAGCATCACCCATTAACACTTCAGCGTGGCTTGGTTTGTCAGATTACTTGTGGAGAGTTGGGTCCCGGGAGCTGACACTAGGGGATAGTAACAGTTCAACAGGGAATAAAAATCAGAAAGGTCTGCAGCATGGAGAAGGAAGGTACATCCACGTAGAGACCAGAGTGGGGAATGTTGGGAGCCATGAGGTCCCGTGGGCCCCACAAAGGACAAGATGTTGACTGAGAGGTACACAAATGGAGGGGAAATACAGAGGCCAAATTTTGCCCTCTGCAGACTTTGCAGTGCCTTGTACATAATCCATCTTCAGTAAATGATGGCTGAATCAAATTATTTTTTGTCCTAAGGTGGTTTTGGTAGAATGAAAGTTGAGATTTAATGTTAATATTTTTTCAGTTACAAAAAAGATTTTTGTATGGCTTATTTTCTAAAATCAATTTCCTTGAAGAGACATGATTTTCTGTTTTAAGTTTGTTCAAACAATACATTTTGTGCCAGAGAAGTACTTTTTAAGGAAAAATACTTCAAATATAAAGCATAAATAATTCTTCCTTTAATAAGACAGTTCCTATTATAGCCACTGAATAACACATCTGCTACAGGGATGTTATTTTTTTCACCAATATATGTGCACGGCTCTGATTAGAGGTGGGAAAAGATGCACATCTACTTCAAATGATGACTTAGACCCAGTAGGGAGAAAAGATGTATTTTATTATGATGTATCTTATTATTATAAGATGTATTTTATTACAGAACCTCTGAATAGCCCTTTAAAAAATACTTCTAAAAAATGTAAAATCTTGGGGCACCTGGGTGGCTCAGTCAGTTGAGCAACTGACTTTGGCTCAGGTTATGATCTCACTGCTTGTGAGTTCGAGACCCATGTCAGGCTCTGTGCTGACAGCTCAGAGCCTGGAGCCTGCTGTGGATTGTGTCTACCTCTCTCTCTGCCCCTCCACTGCTCATGCTCTGTCTCTCTCTCTCTTTCTCAAAAGTAAATAAACATTAAAAAATAATAAAATTAAAAATAAAAAATATAATTTTGTCTAAACTCTCTATGTGTTATGGTGACTGTTGATTTCAGAAAAGAAAGTACATTAGGAGCATCTTTCTCCTATGTTAATATCTTATTGCTTCACAAAACATTTTATACCAGTCTCCTGAGGAAGAAATTTTAATCAGCATCCTTTCCATACCTTTTTTTCTATCCAGGATTTGCTCATATCTGCAGTTTTCAGAATAAGCACACGAATGTTACAATATCTTTACAAAGTAAAACAGGAAGATAATTCTTTTTTTTTTAATTTTTAAAAAATTTTTGAGAGACAGAGCATGAAGGGGGGGGGGATGGGGCAGAGAGAGAGAGAGGGAGACACAGAATCCGAAGCAGACTCCAGGCTCTGAGCTGTCAGTACAGAGCCTGATTTAGGGCTCGAACTCACAAACCATGAGATCATGACCTGAGCATAAATTGGAAGCTTTACTGACTGAGCCTCCCAGGTGCCCCTAAACTGGAAGATAATTCTCAACCCAGGTGCCTTGGGTTAAGCCTTGACTCTTGTTCATTTGTATCACTGTTCAAATGCACTCAGTTTTAAAAAGATTGCATCTATACAGTAACATTTAAAAATGAGGTTTTTTGAAAAATTTTAAAAATACATTAAATTATCACCAAATTTACAAGATTTAGATTAACCTTTCCTATTCATTTTCAGGGCTACGGCAACGCACAGGGGCCAGATTATTTTCAAAGATGCTTTAGCCCAGCAGTTGTGTGAACAAGGAGGTAAGAATCATCTCGGACTTCTCTATGTTAGTTTTGTCAAAATTACTCACGGTAGGCCCTGTGTCCTATGTACTAAGTATTTCATCACTATTACTTGATCACCATGCTTTAAAAATGGAATTATTGATCCCTTCGTATTCCTAAGAGGGATTTATGGATTCGTATTTAGTAATTATCAACAAAGATCTATAGACTTCTGGAAGTACTAAACGTGAGCAAGAGAAACTAAGAGAAAATTTATCTTCTTTTCCTCTTTTTTTCTAACTAATTACATTTAGTTGTTCTGGAAATATAAATCTTAGTAATTTTAGAATTTTACCAAAAAAAACCCTATCTGTTTAATTTACCACTTAAATTTCTTGTCAACTTTGTTGAAAATGTTTCTACTTAATTGCTTTTAAACATGATCTGTGTTCCATGTCTATATTCTTGTTTCCACTGTGTGCACCATTAATTTCAGACTTGTGGATAGATGCCATATCGTTTTAGATACGTTAAGTGGACATTAAATAGCTTGTACTTTTTGAGTGTCTCATACACATCCTGAGTCTCACCCATACTAGACTCATAGATGCACATATGCACATGTACCCACACACATGCACACACACACACACACACACACACACACACACACACAATGAAAAGGTGAAGACAGGATCCGTGCCACCACACAGTGTTTGTTCACTCTACTTCTTGAACTCCCACCTGACTTCATTTGTGTCCTCACTGTAGCATTTACCACTTCACATAGAATTTTCCTCTGCAAAGAAATAGATATACCCTTTGAGAGAAGGCTTCTCAAACATAGGAACTATGCCTTTAGAGCTCTTTAGTTCCCCGGAACCTGGCATATGACAGCCATTCAAAAAATGTTGATAGATTAAATGCAAGTTTTTCTCAGTGATACATATATTTCTTGATTTAAGCATTTGATAATGAATATATTTGAAGCCAGTCTTTGTAAATGTCATGCCATTTTCACCATCATAGGCATAATATCAATTTTTTTATGCAGTCGTATTTTTGGGAAATTTGTCACATTAAGAATTACATTTTTGAATTTAAAGAAATTTCTACAAATTATCTCTGCTAAAGAGAATCTAATGGGCTCAGGAAAGAAATGGGAAAAATTATATTGGTTTCTGAAAGGCCTAAGAAAACACCATTTATTAGTTGTAATAATATATACATCATCAATATGGCTTTATCTAAATAATATGACACCTGATGATTATTACTGGCAAATTTCTGATTGTGTACGTATGTAACTCTTGAATCAGAAAACCCCATTCTAGTTATAGTTTCAAAAATATTATCAGTGTTCTTAGGTTGAACTGATTTTTATTGTGACTTTTGTGAATGCAAAAATGTGATAGCCTTTGTAATAGGCTCAAGAACTCTGTTACAATGTAAATCTTTTTTCAGACTGAAAATGTTCACAATACTGAAAACATAGAACACCATATAACAGTGAACATTAATGTTCTGAAAAATGCGTAGTGTCAGAAAAAGATATGTCTAATTTTATTAACATTTACCATTGTCTAAAAGTTGATCTCTTTTAAGCATTGGATTTTTTTAGTCTTTTCTATTGTAAATGAATTGCTGGAATTGGGTTCATTTAAAATGAAAAGAAAAATCCGAGAAAAACCAGTGGGAAAAATTCTCAACCAGTGGGTTAAAAAAAAAAGCCTTATTCAGTCAGATTGTACACGAATATGGTTTACACAACGGTAGATGTGGATGTTATTAAAAATGCTATTCAGCCCAGGACCAAAGGAAAACATTAAGCTTTTCAACAACACCTAATCAATTGAAATCATATCAATCCATCCAAGATAGGGTGGAAAGAATACTAACAAGAGTGATGGCTTTCTGCTGTCAGGAATAAAGGAAAATAATTGGTGCTGTAAACCCTATATCTATTTTGGACCTACTTTTAATTAAAACATTAATTATCTCCTTAAATAAAAGAACATAAATTTAACAGGTTATAATTTCCTATACATTGGAAGAAGAATATTTAATGTGCTTATAAAAGAGAAATAAATGACAATCATCATCACCAAAGCATAATACTTTTCAATTACAACATACTTAGTAGGTTTGTTGGTTTTAATTAAATTAAACAATTTAAACAAAACAAATATTGCTTTGTGGAGCTTCAGGACAGCTATTATTATAAGACTTATATTGGCGGCTAAGCATGTTGAAAAAGTAAAAGGAGCAGAAAACGTGCTAGTGATGCCTTTGGTAGTCTATCATCTCGAGCCTTTTCCTTAAAAGACATTCGTTGAAACTTGTATCTAACACCTAAAAAGACCTTTTCTTAACTCACAGTGCTAAATATGGCTATAAAAGTGAAGAAAGACCCATTTCCTGTTCTCCAGGGCTGGGCTATAAATGGCAGATCAGCTAAGTTTGCCTGGGGACCTTAGGAAAGGCTCCCCAAGGAGCAAGTTCTGAAGGGTCAACAGCAGTTTAAATAAAAAGGGGAGGAATTCCATCTATCTTCTTCTCATTCCCCTCCCCCCCCTCCCCCGACAAAACTTGGATCAAGCCCCATCATCTCCTTTGGGATTTGCTTAATAGCCTCCTCTTGGGATTCCCTGCTCCCACTTGCCCAGCACCCTAAGAAGGGCTGCTATAATGAGCTTTCTGAAATGGAAACATGATTGTGTCATGTCCCTGCTTAAAACCCTTCAATATCTCCATTGGAGGCAATAGTTTATCTTCAGGGTAAAAATCTCTACTGCTTATCACAGCATACAAGGAAAATCCCACACAATGTGGCTTCAGTTTGCCTCCCCCACCTCATTTCTTGTCATCCTGTCATTTCTACCTTAAAATTCCAGAATGTACCTCACTCCATCACCCTTGTATTATTTACATTCTATGCCTGCCCCCCCCCCCGCCATTTTATTGGGCTGGACTACCCATTTGTGTCTTGTCTGGCTAACTCAGGCTGTCAGACCCTGCTTAGGTATTGCCTCCTGCTGAAAAAACATCTCTGATCTCCCTCAAGCTCCTCCTCAAGCTGGTCTTGGTGACTCTTGTACATGGTGACATAATCCCTGGACATACTTCTCAAGGCACAATAATAATACAAATGGAGACACAGTCGGCACTGTTATGTGCCAGACTCCACTCTACCCATTGTACAACCAGGACTTCATTTAATCCTTACAGCAACTGTCTGAAGAAGGAACTATTATTACCTCCACTTTACAGGTGTTAGAGCAAAGACACAGTCAGAACAACTTGTTTAAGGTCACAGAGCTAGGAATTGGCTGAGCTGGGACTGGAACTCAGGCAGTTTGGCCAGGAGCACATGATGATAATCATCACATTACACTGCCTTTCCAATAAAGCACTTATTTCAGCATGCACTCATTTAACTGGGCTGCCGTTTGTTTTTTGTTTTGTTTTTTTTTTTTTTTGCATATTACATAAGAACATTATCACAGGTGCTTTGTCTTCCATTAGATACAAGCTCCTTGAGGACAGGGCCTGTGCTTTCTATTACTGAAATTGCTAAAGCCTCACACAATGTCTGGTGCATAGTATGCACCCAGTAAACGTTTATTGAATGAATGAATGAACAGTTGAATCCAACTAGTCAGATAGACGTGAGCAAGAGGAAGCTACCTGGTAGGTCATTACAGCTAAGCCATGAGGCTGGGAGGGTAAGTGAAGCCCTCTGTTTGCTCTGGAGTTTAAACATTGTTCTGTAGACAGTGGGAAGCAGGAGGGTGACATGAACAATCTGTGTTTTTGAAAGAAAACAGGGGATGGGGGTGGAATGGGTTGCAGAGGTTAGGAATGGGAGACGGCAGAGCAGTAGTAGGATGCTGTGTCACCCTGGCAAGAGCTACATGAAAATTCGGTCTTGGAGAAAGAAAGAGTTATGGTAGAGAGACTTCAGAGAAGATGTGATCAAAGTAGCAAGTGAGGGAGGGAAGAGGATCCAGGGTGATTCTGTGGTTTCTGGTCTGGGTGACTGGGTGGCCGGTGATAGCAGGGACTGAGAGAAGAAATGAGGAAACTTCAGGTGTTTGGGAGAGAACGTAATAATCTGGTCTTCAGCACATTGTCTCTGAGGGAATTGCTTTTCCACCCTGCAGGGCTCCCCAGCAGCCTGCTAGGAAGAGAGGCAGATTTGAGAAACATTAACATATTGGTGCTGAGGAGGGAATGTGCTCATCCAGGGGATCCTTGGGAGAAGGGAGGAAGGGCCTCAGTGTGGAAGACTAGTGATGGCACAGGAGCAGGAAGAAGAAGAAATTCCAGAGAAGAGGCAAGCTTGGGAGACTGGGAAACTCAAGGGAGACATTTCAACATGGTAGAGGTGTTCAACAGGGACAAAAAAGGCCTCTGAGAGAATGGAGAGGATGAAGTATGAGAAAAGCCTTGAAGATTTTGCAGTTAGAACATTATTAGCAATTTGGCTATAAATGAGGATGGTTTCAGGAGAGACTAGACTACCCGAAGCTGCCCTGTAGTGTGGAAAGCTCTTGCCCAGGCTTTGGAGACAGACATTCAAGGGAAGAAAGATTGTTGTGAGTTGAGAAGTAAGTGTGAGGCAGTGTTTCAAGTTGAGGCTTTGGGCAGAAAAATCTAGGATTAAAGGGAAGGAAAGAGGGCAGCCAGAGGGGAAAGCAGACTGAAGGAAAGGATGGGGACTCTCTCTCTCTCTTTCCCTCCCCCACCCCCCTGGTATCACCAGAACACATTTATAGGCATCCAGTGCCTTGCAGCAAAGACCACCAAGAGCGCCCCTGTAGCTGACAGGTTGGGTTTACTGCTCATTCCAGTACGGAGAAATCATGCCGTAGAACCAGGGCCATCTCAATAAGAGGATGTTACAAAAGGAATTACTATGAGATTTGGAGCTGTATTTCATGATTCTGGCAAGGTCTTGTATAAGTGGGGCTTTGCTCTGTATTGGATGCCATAAACAGTCATTCTGGTTAGGGATCTCAGTAAACCCTAATCTACAGGGAGGGTAGACAAGAGTGAGGTTAAGCTAAAACTGGTAAAGAGACAGCACCGTCACCACTATTCCAGGAGAAGGGGATGTGTGGTGTACCATGAGGTAGACAATGTTCTTTCTGGTTGTGTCCACTTTCAGGCATCATGACGAAGTGGTCCTGTGTCTGTCTTGTCCCATCATGACCCCAGAGTGGCTTTGTCCGCAGCTGATGTTCTGTGAAGTCATTTCTGTTCTTTGGAAGAACAGCAAGGCCCAGCCGTGTCAGGTCAGCTCCTGGACACCAGGGGCTGCTTTTCCTTTCTTGAGGCTGAGGAGATAGTGCCAGTGGGCAGTCACTTACGGTTGGATTTAGACTTTTTGAGGACCTTGGAATCATAGAGAGGTAGTCTGGATCCAAGCTCTGTGTAACCTTACTCTCAGAGCCCAGACGCAAAGTGCAGGCTCAGTTAATGGCAAAGAGGAGGGATCTTGCTGGAGCAAAGGTTTAGTCAAGTCAGCCAGAGTGAAATAAAAAGCCTTAGAAAGTAGATCAGTGTGGTGAGAATGTGGATGTTTAATTTTTTTCTTTATACTTACCTGTATTTTCTAAGTTTTTATAGCAAACTTATATCATTTGGGTTATAAAGAAATAACACAAGTTTCCCCCTCCACCCAAATAACAAGTATAGGGTTATACTTAACAAGACGGAGGGACAATTCTGATGAGGCAGGTGAAAGAAATCACTTCTCAGAACTGCAGGCAAATTCTAAATTACAACTCCCCTGCCTCTTCCTTTGTGAGGACTTGAGTCTCTTAACATGACTGCTCTCTGTTGTATCATAATTTTTATTTAACTACTCATGTCCTCCAACTGGAAGCTTCCTGAGGGCAGGAACCATGACTTAATTTTTTGTTTTTCTGAACAGCTAGCAATGCTTGCCATAAAAGCAGATGCTCCATGGATGCCTGGGTGACTCAGTCAGTTAAGCATCTGGCTCCTGATTTTGGCTCAGGTCATTATCTCATGGTTCAGGAGATGGAGCCCCTTGTCGGACTCTGTACTGACAGTGGGACCCTGCTTGGGATTCTCTCTCTCCCTCTCTCTGCTGCTCTCTTTTTCAAAATAAATCAATAAACTTTATTAAAAAATAAAATAAAAGCAGATACTCTATAAATGTTTGCTGAAGAATCACCTTAAACATTTTGTAGTTGAAGTCACTGGCCTTTCTGAAAAATCTTCTTTAACCCTGACTTTATGCTATGGAACACCATGAGGCAGCATGGCTGTAACAGAAAGCAGTGTCACAGAGGAATATCCTTTACACTGACCTCAGTTTGAAAAATGTATGAATCACTATTTTAAGAAATCGGAAAATTATTCACAGTTTCACCTAAACACTAATGGGTCTCCTCAGTGCTCGTGGGACATACACTAGGTTCAGAGATTTTAGGTTTTCATCTTGAATCCTAAGGTGTTAAATAATTAACATGTCTTCTGCTGACATGTCACAGTACTGCTGAGGAACCAGGGCTTTCTATTTCTAGTTTGGGGTTGGGGTGGAAGGTGATAGGTTGTATACTCTCAGTTGTTTTGAAAGTGGAAGGTGAAGGTGAAAGTGAAAGTGGAAGGTGCTTAGGTTCATTCACCTGCAGTAGACAGTAAAGAAGTGAATTCATTTAACATTTGGTCCTCAACAAGGATTGTTTTTTGTTTGTTTGTTTGTTTGTTTTGTTGTTGTTTTTTTTAATTTTCTTTTTTTGAACGTTGATTTATTTTTGGGACAGAGAGAGACAGAGCATGAACGGGGGAGGGGCAGAGAGAGAGGGAGACACAGAATCGGAAACAGGCTCCAGGCTCCGAGCCATCAGCCCAGAGCCTGACACGGGGCTCGAACTCACGGACCGCGAGATCGTGACCTGGCTGAAGTCGGACGCTTAACCGACTGCGCCACCCAGGCGCCCCTCAACAAGGATTGTTGAATGCCTACCATGGGTCCTGCACTGTTCTAGGCTAGATCTTGGGATACATCAGTGAAGAGAGCAAAGATCCCTGCTCCACTGGCGCCTATATTACAGTGGAGAGAAGAGAAACAATAAATTTGAGACATCCTAAATGGTCAAATGTGATACATGTTAGGAGATGGTAAGTGCTACAGGAAAAAACAAAAACTAAAAATAGGGTAGGGCAGGGCTACATGGTTGGGTGGAAGAAGAAAAGGCAGATTGCAGTTTTAAATAGGAGAGCAGCTAAGTCAGGCGGTTTTCACCAAGGTGACATCAGAGCAAAGAGCAAGGAGGAAAGGAGGTTAGCCATGTGACTATCTGGGGGATTGCTCAAAATGCCGCGAAGTGATTTTAAAGATAAATATGGTAGTGAACTACTGTCAGAGGTGATCAGAGTAATTTCAGAATAGACTGAAAACCTAAAAGGAACTAGGGGAAGTCAGTCTTTTATGGGAATTACTATTGAGCAATATAGAAAAGTCTGCAGACCTAAGTCATATCCCTCAGAATCACATACAAGGAGTCCTCTTGAAAATGTTAATATGAGTGTGGTTAATACATAGCCTGACTAGGGGCACCTGGGTGGTTCAGTCAGTTAAGTGTCCGACTTTAGCTCAGGTCATGATCTCAGCAGTTCACGAGTTTGAGCCCCGCGTCCGGCTCTGTGCTGACAGCTCAGCGCCTGGAACCTGCTTCAGATTCCGTATCTCCCTTTCTCTCTGCCTCTCCCCTACTCACTCACATGTGCTCTCTCTCTCTCTCTCAAATTAAATGTTAATTTTTTTTTAATTTTAAAAGTTAAAAAAAATAATAATAAACATTAGGGGCACCTTGGTGGCTCATTTTGTTAAGTGTCTGGCTCTTGATTTCAACTCAGGTCATGATCTCATGGTTCATGAGAACAAGTCCCATGTTGGGATCCACACTGACAGCCTGCTTGGGATTCTCTCTCTCTCTCCCTCTCTCTCTGCACCCCCCCTCCCACACAAGTGTTCTGTCTCTCAAAAAATAAATACGTAAACATTAAAAAAAGTAAACATTAAAGTGCTCACTTTGGCCGCACATATACTAAGAGTAAACATTAAAACCCTCAAGAACCCCAACTTCAATAAGGAAAAATCCTCACCATTGCCTCCATTCCCTGAACACCTAGGAGAGAATACACACTTTTTGAAGCCCTCATAAGACCGAGGTGGCAAGTGTGAAGCTGATGTGAGCATAGCAGCCTGGGCTGTCGCCGGTCCAGCAGTGTGCACGAATCCTGGTGGAGGCCGGGCAGGGAGAATAATGGTGTGTGTATATTCATTGGCCTGTGAGGTTCTTGGCATACCCCCTTCAAACACACACATTGATTATTTAGCAAGGCCAGATGGCAGGCTTAACGGCCGACAGCAGTCATGCCCTGTAGTGCCCCCAAAGGGTGCATGCCATTTATAAACCATGCTGGAATCCTCTGTTGTGGAGTTGATGGAAGAGGATATAACCAAAGGCAAATGTTTTATGTCAGGGGAAAGGGGTCAGGTTTATAGTTGGAGCCAAAAACCTTGGCCGCTTTCTGCCATTGCTCAGCGGTTGTTCTGCTGTCTGTCACTCTCAGAACAGAGAGCGTGGTAGAAAGTGTGGCTGTATTCTCTAAGGGCCGTCGGACCATGGTGGTGGGCAGAGTATTTATTTCATTCAGATCCCAGACTCTGGAATTTTTAAATTCTTTGTAATAAGGACGGTTGAAAGTTTATTTAAACTGTGAGATGGAGGGAGATAAAAGTTTCAGTAAGCAAGTCCACAACATGAATGAGGTGTTTAACCTACAGAGATATTTTTCAGCATGTTAAGAATATCTTTTAAAGTGAGGTGATGGATGTGGTAATTAGCTTGATAGTGGTGATTATTTCACAATGTATACATATATCAAAACATCAAGTTGTATACCTTAAATATAGGCAATTTTTATTTGTCAATTATACCTCAATAAAGCGGGAAAAAAAGAATACCTTTGTATACCCAAATATTGTGTGAATTTTACATCAGATGTATCAAAATCTTCCCTTGTCTATTCTTGCTTACTCAGTAGCTTGTATCACTAAATGTTTTCCCAATATCCTGAGATGTTTTTTCATTAATTCACACTAAACAAATCGGAATCACCTAATAGATTTTGATTTACCATATCTGCTTTAATAGTTAAAGTGAAAAATAATGGTGTGTTCCATTTGAATTTGCCCAATGTTAAATTTTTTTTGCTATTCAAAGAAATCTGTTTTCCCCATGGCTATTCTATAGCTTACATTTCAGTTTAGCAGTTACAGCCACTGTTCCTGACATCCCTGCCTTTGCCATTTACAAACAAAGAGAGCTGAATTAGGAGACTTTGGTAAAATCATACTGGAACCCTTAATCTTGCTTCAAGGTCTCACAAACTACCCTATAGGGGGAGGAACTGAAGCCTTCCTGGGGCTGTGGTAGGCAAAAAGTGTTCCTAAGTGATCCTGAGGACAGATAAGATTAAAAGGAACAACAAAGAGCTGACTCATGGGGCCATAGTAAAATTTCTTGCTATTGGCTCTAGGTGGATCTGACGACTTTTTTAATTTCCTAAAGAATGGTGTTTTGAACTGGTGCTGTATATCCCAAGATGATTGAACCTGGATTTAAACAGCCTTCTTTTCACTTCTCAGGGTTATATACATTCCCACTTGACAGCTTTATCTAGTCCAAAGTCAAAACACCAGAATTTATGCCTGAGAAGAATTTGACATTGAGTTCTTTTGGATCCAGAGGAGTACACTTTCTACTCAAGCTGCTATATAATATGCTGAATTTCCCCATATTTTGAAGGGCAAACAGCCTAGGTTTGGGTCTATATAATTACTTTGGGGAGGGGAACAAAGCTGTGATGAACACACCTTAAATTACAATTTTATTTTGGATTGCAAAACATTACTTCATGCAACCTATTAACTCAATCTTATTTTGACATTCAGAGATTGAATTGTTTAATGTAATAATTAATATAGATTTTAATACTCATGTTTTTAAGAGTTGGAATTCATTAATATTAATGAACACATATTGTGCTGTGTGCCATACATAGGTTCCCAAGAGCCTGGCACAACATCCTATGCCCAGAAGGAAGATAGTAAAGGTTTGAGGATTCAATGCAGAGGATGTGCATAGCATGGTGGCTAGCACATAAATCCTCTATGAATGCTGTCATTAGTATTTACAAGGCATTTACATCTGGATGCCATTTAGGTACGTTGAACTCAATATATTCTAAACCGAACTTGACTTTTCCCCAAATCTGGACCCCTTGATTGCAGTTCTGGTTAGTGACGTAGTCACCCCAGTCAGATACCAGGATAACATTACTTTCCTCATTCCTTTCTTTCTTCCAGGTCTACATCCGATGTGTCTAAGACCAATTTATTTTATACTTAGTATCTCTTAACCCAGCCTCTTTTCACACCTGGAACTATTTCTGTAGTTCAGGTCTTCCACACATCTATCAAAATGTTCTTAAACACAGACCTCTTTTTTTTTTTTTTTTACTCCCAGCCTCAAACCCTGCAACTGCCTCCCTTTCCTCCACTTAGACTAGCTTTCAAGGCCCTCTGAGATCCGACCCTGCCTGTCTCTCCAGCCTCATCTCTGCTTTCCGGCTCTCACCTCTCACCCTCACCTAACATAACTCTCTATCTCAGCTGTAATAAGCACGGGCTTCATCAAACATGCTTTCCTATCCCTTGTCTCTGTGGCTTAAGCAGGCCTATTCCTTTCCCTGGAACTCCCTCCTCATTACCTTCTCCATCTCACTGATGAAGCTGCCTTCGTCCTAAAGATCCAGCTCAAGTCTCTCCTCCTCCATCATCTTTGTTTGTATCACTTTTCTACCTACTACTTAGTAATCGAACTTAGTTCACCATATTGCATTGTCAGGTGTTAACTTTCTGCTGTACTGTGAACCCCTTGATCCAGCAGACACTGGATCATTTTAATATCTCAGAAGCTGGCACAGCACCTGGCATTTAGTAGGCACTCAGTTACTGGTTGAGGGAAAGAATGAACCACACAGAGAGGGTATACCTTTCCAAAATTGTCTAATGACCATCATTTCTTTAATGGCCAGCCAGCTTGTACCTCCTGCACCCCCGAATCCTTTTTATAATCGTATTTAGGCATGAGATGGGCTCCTTCTGCATTCATGGGCCTTATTAGGAGTAGCCCTATAAAACTCACAATTGGATGGATGTTATTTCAAATGATGTTCATCACCTTGCTCAGTGTCCTCTTTCCAAGAAACCACAGGAGAAACCTCTCTCGAGTCTCTGTACCTGAATTACCACCCCCCCCTTCTCCCTGAGCAATATGTTTTCTTTACATGTTATGAACTCTTCAATTTCTGTAACTTTATAGCAGGACCAAACTTAAGACGTCAGAGCATGCATTTAACTTATCTCAACTGGATGTAGTTTTTTTGCCGACCCTTCATTAATCATCATCTTTGAGTTTTCCCCTCTATTGCCTTGTTTGATTGTCTGCCCTTTCTGGCAAGCTGCCTTGTGTCTATTTTAGAACAAGGTGATTGTACATAGTATCCTTAGGCATATGAAGGAAAGTGAGAAGTAAGGTTATCATAAAGATGATAACAGAGGTACAAATGACCAAGACAGGAGGGAACAGAGAACATTAGAATTTCCTAACAGCAGTGTCTTCCTGGTGTTATCAGCTCCCAATAGGTGGTATTATCACTACCCAATAAACTGACATTTTTGGAGCAATTATATGCCCGACGTTGTGCTAGGCAGAGGGTGCAGAGATACACAAGATAGAGTCTTTACCCAGATGAACTCACAGTATTATCAGCCTTCATTTCCACTCTGACCTTTAGAATTGTGAGTGAGATGCAGAGGGAATGCTAGCTTTAACAGTTAGAAGTATATTTCTCTGTCATAAATCAGGCCGGAGGCGGGTGGTCCAGGGCTGGTGGAGTGGCTCTGTGCTGTCCGGCACATAGCTTCCGCATCCGGGGGCCATGCTAGCTGCCCCAGTGCTTACCGTGTCCTAGCAGTAGGAAGGGTAAAGGGCCAGGGGAGCATGCCCGCTCCTAAATTTAGAAGGCATGACCCAGGTCACTTCAGCTCACTCCTTATGGTCAGAGTTTCATTCCTTTGTCATGGGAAGCTGCAGGGGATAGTGTGAAATGTACCTCTAACTGGGGTCACAGTTCAGTTAAAATAAAGGAGAGCAGATATTGGCAGACCTCCAGCAAAGTTCAGCTCACATTAGCAACAAGGCGGCTGCCGCTGCTACCTATATGATGATCCTATAATGCTAATCCTAATGATTTTCCTTCCTAGCTCTGATTGTTATTTAAAAGTCATATGTGCTCAGGCTACGGGTCAATTTTTACCTCTACTTCCTCTCCTCTGCCCCATCTGTGAACTTCATCTCAAGTTCTCAAAGGTCCAAGATGTTTTAAAAAATTATTACACAGTGATTTAAAAAAAAAAAAACTATTCCTCAACAGTTCAGATGGCATATTGTTTTGTATTCTGATTTTTCATTTAAACTTCCATTCATATCATAGACAAAGTTTTGGGAAACATATGGTTCTCTCCCCCCAGAAAAAGTCAGGGCATGAGCAAAAGCAAGACAAGAAATCACAAGTGTTATACTTAATATCTCATTATTGACAGCTCAAGGTAGAATAAATCTCACCTGAAAGAGTTCTCTGTTTCCCCATTTGCAGATTATAAAGATATATTTTAGTTTTCTCCTATTCCATTTATTTTAGAATATGACAGATGATAAGTTGTTATGAGACACAAATCTAATTGAGATGGGAAATGGGGGGGAAGGGAAGAGAAAAATACCTCCTAATATTGCTGGTTCTGTGCATAATTTAGCTGTCTTTAAATATTAAGGAATCTTTTATACTGATCATAAGTATATTCCTGAACACAGAGAGAACTATTTTCACTCTGAATTTATAACATTTTTGGAAGCTTAATTATCATACTTGAAGGTCAAATGGTTCTTTATTGCAATAAAATACAAAAGTAATAAAGAAATTATTCCTGGGGAGATGAAAGTCTAGGTTCATACCTCATTAAATGGTAACTTCACAGACCGTGTCTAATTTGTCATATTTAGCTTTGGAAATTTCATACATTTGAATTTCAAATTAGGTGAAGAGATACCTGAGGCAAAACTACCTAGGGCCTTTGAATTCTAAAATGATCCGGAGATATGGTTCCCATAACATAATACCTTTATTTGTAAGAAGTGCCTGTCATCATATATATACTGCTTGCCTGACTCAAACGCTTTTTTTTTAAGTAATCAATAATATTAACACAAAGATCATTAACCACTCCCTCAATTCGTTTTTAGACAACCCTTCCTTTTTCTGCTCAGCATATTGAAAACTTTGTACTGAATTATTTGTTGAAAAAATTGACAGAAATATATTTTAGAGTAACATGATTACTTAAAAGTTTCCTTCCAAAACAAGTGACTTGCAAGATAAACACTTGTCCAAAGAACAACCTTTGGGGGAGTTAAACATGACCTCATTTCTTTCTAAAGTGCCTCTTCTAGGCTGCTGTGATCTCAGGAGATGCTGGTGGGTGCCGTTTTTGAAAAAGCATAAATGCGGAAATGCTTTCTAAATAAATGAAGCTTTTCTTTACTTTCAGCATGAAATTTGTCTCTTGAATAAATTGAATTCATTTACTCAATTCATTAAATCAAAGACTTTTTGCTTCGATTTATATTGAGAAACAATATAATGATCTATGTTTAGAATATTCACTAAAAACACCCAAAGATTTAAGCTCTGGGATGGCATTAAGAAAAGCATGATTGTGAGGTCCAAGATCCAAATGAAATCATACACGCTGGAATTAAAGGTGTTTGCTGCCTGTTTGAGTTTATCAAAACTTTCTGATCTTCCATATCCATCAGCAGAGCTCAGCTACTGCTCTCTTACCCGTGTCCTAAGACAAATCATTACAGTCTATGAGATGCTGTAAATAATTGGAGATAATAGAGAAAATGTGTTTAGCAAAAGAAAAATAATGTTCACAGAGTAACTCTCTATGCCGAGCAATAGATAGATATTTAACATCAGTTGTATTTAAATGTTTGGAAAGGGATTGATAAGTAGTTGTTTTCATATCATAATGAAGGTCAGATTAACTCACTGTGAGTGGAAAATAATGAGCTATTAAAAATCTTTAACCCCCCGCCCCCAAATATATTCCTTAGGAAGGGACCTGCAAATCTTGTGACTAGAAACAGTACCAACACACAGATGTGTAAACAAAATGGCCTAAAATGGCCTAAGTGCTTTTTTCCATTTACTCAACTAAGTATCAGTACACATTTTTTCTACTTTTTTTTTTTTTTTTAGTTTTTAACAGTTTACTGTTTTGTTTTGTTTTTTTCCTGTTTACCGGCTCTTGGGATATTGGTCTAACAAAATTACATAGGTTTTCATTTATTCCTGGTAAAATTGCCACCAACTTGTGTTGATAATTGAAAAATTTTAGGGGTACCTGGGTGGCTCAGTTGGTTAAGCATCTGACTTTAGCCTAGGTCATGATCCCATGCTTTGTGGGTTCGAGCCCCGCGTTGGGCTTTGTGCTGACAGCTTGGAACCTGGAGCCTGCTTCAGATTCTGTGTCTCCCTCTCTCTCTCTGCCCCTCCCCCACTTGTACTCTCTCTGTCTCCCAAAAATAAGTAAATATTTAATTTTTTTTTTAATTTTAAAGGTGCTTGGCTCTTTTTTCAGGTAAAAACATGCAACAGTATGCCATCCTTCGTTGTTGTTGTTGTTGTTGTTGTTGTTGTTGTTGTTGTTTTAATTGAAATTCAAGTTAGTTAACATATAGTGTAGTATTGGTTTCAGGAGTAGAATTTAAGGATTCATTACTTACATATAACACCCAGGGCTCATCCCAAGTGTCCTTCTTAATGCCCATCAACCATTTAGCCCATCCCCACCCACCCACCTCCCCTCGAGTAACCCTCAGTTTGTTCTCTATACTCAAGCGTCACTTATGGTTTGCCTCCCTGTCTGTTTTTATCTTATTTTCTTTCCCTTCCCCTATGTTCATCTGTTTTGTTTATTAAATTCTTCATATGAGTGAAATCATATGATATTTGTCTTTCTCTGAATCATTTCACTTAGCATGATATACTCTAGTTCCATCTACATTGTTGCAAATGGTAAGATTTCATTCTTATTGGTTGCCAAATAATATTCCATTGTATATATACCACATCTTCTTTATCCGTTTATCAGTCAATGGACATTTGGGCTCTTTCCATAATTTGGCTATTGTCAATAGTACTGCTATAAACATTGGGGTGCAAGTTCCCCTTAAAATCAGCATTTTTGTATCCTTTGGATAAATACCTAGTAGTGCAATTGCTGGGTCATTCCACTTTTAGCTTTTTGAGGAACCTCCATAGTGTTTTCCAGAGTGGCTGAACCAGTTTTCATTCCCACCAACAGTGCATCGTTGCCAACATCTCTTGTTTCCTGAGTTGTTAATGTTAGCCATTCTGACAGGTGTGAGGTGGTATCTCATTGTGGTTTTGATTTGTAGCCCTGATAATGAGTGACATTGAGCATTTTTTTTCATTTGGCTGTTAGCCATCTGGATGTCTTCTTTGGAAAAGTGTCTATTCATGTCTTCTTCTCATTGCTTAACTGGGTTCTTTGGTTTTGGGTATTGAGTTGGTAAGATTTTATAGATTTTGGATATTAACCCTTTATCTGATATGTCATTTGCAAATATCTTTTCCCATTACATCAGTTGCCTTTTAGTTTTGTTGATTGTTTCCTTTGCTGTGTAGAAACTTTTTATCTTGATGAGGTCCAAATAAGTTCATTTTTGTTTTTTTCCCCCCTTGCCTCCAGAGACATGTTTAGTAAAAAGTTGCTCCAGCTGAGGTCAAAGAGGTTGCTGCCTGCTTTCTTCTGTAGTATTTTGATGGTTTCCTGTCTTATTTTTTTGTCTTTCATCCATTTTGAATTCATTTTTGTGTATGCTATAAGAAAGTGGTACAGTTTCATCATTATGCATGTCACTGTCCAGTTCTCCCAACACCATGTGTTGAAGAGACCATCTTATTTCCATTGGATATTTTTTCCTGCTTTGTCAAAGATTAGTTGGCCATATATTTGTGGGTCCATTTCTGGGTTCTCTATTCTGTTCCATTGATCTATGTGTCTGTTTTTCTGCCAGCACCATACTGTCTTGATGATTACAGCTTTCTAATACAGCTTGAAGTCTGGAATTGTGATGCCTCCAGCATTGTTTCTTTTGTTGTTGTTATTTTTTTGGTTGTTTTCAACATTACTTTGGCTATTCTGGGTCTTTTCTAGGACCATACAGATTTTAGAATTGTTTATTCTAAATCTGTGGGAAATGTTGGTGTTATTTTATAGGGGTTGCATTGAATGTGTAGATTGCTTTGAGTAGTATAGACATTTCAACAATATTTGTTCTTCCAATCCATGAGCATAGAATGTTTTTCCATTTCTTTCATAAGTTTTCTATAGCTTTCAACGTACAGATAGATCTGTTACCTCTTTGGTTAAGTTTGTTCCTAGCTGTCTTATGGTTTTTGGTGCTATTGTAAATGGGAGCCACACCTTCATTCTTAATCCTTTGCTGAAAACAGACTTTTAAAAGAACATGGAGGCTTTAATGAGATTCTGTCATGGTTCTTACATTTTGTTGGCTTGTTTTTACTTTGTTCTTTTAAGCAAAGTAGGAACTTCATTTTAAGTAGGCTGTTTAGCATTTCAAATTTTATCTGTGGTTTTGACTAAGTTGATTCATTTTGATGACATTTGGCATACTCTTGATGTTATCAAGATACAATTTAAGTCCAATTTCCAATTCAGTACAATTACTTGAACCTGATCAAGCTTTAAAGAGGATGTAGTTTCTATAATTTTTGTAGGTCTAAATGACATTAAGTTTGTGGGTAAAGATTTCAGAGATATGTGATTATTTTGAATGACATCAAGTTCAGTGAAACACAAATTCATTTACACATTAACACAGATAGTGTTGTCAACTTGCCTAGGATCAGTAACGAATTAGTAAATTTTTGGAATTATAAGTTGGGTTTATTTATCCATTGCCAATGCTCATAAATCTCCTTGGAGTGATCTATAAAATCCAACTGCAGATGTGGTATCCCATGATCATTGTACTTTAATTCTAAAAAACACCACTGAAAGTTTGGCCTCTAGCCATTACACTGTTTATAAGAGTTTACAAATTATTGGTAGAAACTTCATATTAAGCTGAATTGCCCCCAAATTTATGGAAAGATAAGCAATTTAATAAGTAATCACATGTTTGTATAAACTAAAGTAAACTTTTGGTCTTTTTCTCAGAAGTGATTTTTTTCTGCAGCATAGGATGTACAACTAATCACTTTTGTGAATCTAGGGATATCCAAATTTGTTAAGTTTCATGTTAGGACAGTAAGTGCGTTCTCATAGCTTGAAGTTCTGTCCAGCCTTTACATATAGTCTCATGGGATTCACCAATGAAGCCAAATTGGGGCCATATTATGAAGTGCCTCCTCAGTGATCTCTTTGGGTACAAAACTATTCCAGCCATCCTTCTCAGTCTCTAATTCATTATCCAGTGCATCCTTCCCTGTATGTACCTGTGGCTGATTGTCTGACCTGGTGTTCTTATCCTGATGGAGAGATAACTGGAAGGAACTGAGATGTCTTTTATACTTCTGTTAAAGACATGTTATGTCCTGTTTTCTCCAAAGCCAAAACCTACCTCTTTAGAAACATTTTTGTTCTCTCTCAGAACAAAACTCCCAAGTCTAAGCCATTTGGCAACTTTAGGTGGTAGCTAGAGTTGGTCCTGAGATTTTGGGTCATAGGAGTGGGAAGTTGGACCAAGGTGGGAGTGGTAGGGTGGGAACAATCAAAGGTCCTTGGGGAGGCAGAGAATCAGTAATATACCAACAAAATGTTGAGATAAAAACATTTAAGCAATCTAGAAAAATGAGTCAGAACTAGTTCAATGGCAGAGGAGCAGGAAAGGCATACTTAGTTGAAGATATGGTACTGGGCAAGCACTGAGAAGGCTGACAAATTAGGACTCTCTAATGCACGTGTTTTATATTAATAAAGGAAAGAGTAAAGACCTTTATGCCAAATTCACATAATTCATCCATGTGAGGAGTATGAGGCAAAAAGCAGGTACTATCCAAGTGGGAGTGTAATAAATAATGTTAAACTATATTATACTTCTTTAGGCTACTTATTCTAATTTTTCTGTGGTACATTTACCCCTAATAAATGTGGAACAGAGGTTGAACTTCCTACAGGCTTAGAAATTTTGTTAAATTACATAAAAAATAGATTGATATAGTCACTTACTGAGAGATGATTAAAATAAGCTTCCAGGCCCAGTACTTTCCTAGATTTTGGACCATATTTACCCCATACGTGTATGAATACTTTTCAAGGAAATTTGTACATTTCTTTCCATCAAGTTTAATGCGTACATGTTTCTCTTTCTGAGGAAATAACGTTTAGTTATCTCAGTGGATTTTGTTAAAAATATTGAATTGATTTTTCCTAACTAGTGATTTAAAACATGATTTAAATTTGTTGAATTAAATTAAATTTAGGTGGTACTTATTGGGTGTTTAAACTACCCAGACTGTTATACTAAAGGACTTTCTGACAATGTTATGAATATATTTTGGCATATTTTCAAAGGTTTGGATCTTCAATTATTCATTTTCCAAAATATCATAAAATATATTACAATTAAGAAGTATCTTTCAGTTTAATTCAGCATTTATTGGGAACTGATTAGCAGCTTAGGCTGGTGTGTTGGGTGGCCATATTTTCTGCCTTTGAGGAACTTAAGAGAAAAGATATATACTCTTGGGAGAAAAGATATATACTTAATACAGAGAATAGTTCTGCATGCTGTAAAAATAAGGGCTGGACTATATGATTGAGACCAATAGTTTTTAAATTTGGCTTTTTATGAGAATCACCAGGAAAGGTTTTCAAAAATACAGATTCTAGAGACAGTCTTTGAGACATTAGTCTGCTGTCGGCCTCACTGAAATAAATTCCTCTCTTGTTCCACCACTAAAAACAAAAACAAAAAACACAACAAAAGCAAATTCTAAGCCTCCATTCCCAAAGATTCTGATTCCCTGAGTCTTTTCTAATTGGCCTCCCCTGATGATTATGTTGTGGGTTGTTCAGTATAAGATGCCATGTGCCAAAGTCATGTAGAAAAGGTAGATATCAATTTGGATAGACTCCTTAGATTAAGGTAGAGTAAAGCATTTTATAACTTAATCTTTTTATTGGGTCCAGGCCTCATTTAAAATCAAGTAGGTCCTGATATCTCTACAGATATTTTGTTATACGTATTTAACCAGTAAGTATTTTTACTTGATACTTTCCCTAAATTTTACATTTGATTTAATTAACTTATTTCCCAGTTTTCTTTGAAGTTAAATACTATATAGATATCAGTATTATTTTCCTCCTCTTCTTCACAATTTATTCCGTGAACACCGAGAACCCCTTTTGTAAAATAGCTGATATTAGTCATGTTCAACAATTATGATATCTTAAGAAATGAAGCAAACAACAACAAAAAAATTTCTTTGGTCCTTGATCCTCGTTAGGTGCTACAAAATCTCATCTCTTGTCTTTGCAGTGGACTTTCTTGAAAGAACAGTCTGCACAGTAGTTACAAGTGTGGCCTCTGAAGCCAAATTTCCTGGGTTCATCTTTAGACTCTGCTTAACAGTGCTGTGATAACAGGATGTTCTCAATAGATATCATCTTTATTAGGATTATTTTGGTCTTTCATTTAACCCTCTTTTCTCTTAAAACTCTCTCATTTCCTTATTCCCATAATGAAATGAACTCTTTCTCAGTCTCCTTTGCTAGCTCGTCTTCTACCATTCCCTTAAATGCGTGTTTACCACTTCATTTCACTTCTTTTTCTATGTCCTGCATTCTCTCTGAATGACATGGTCATCTTCCATGACTCCACCACCTCCTGTGTGACAATGATTCCTTAATTGGTATCCAGCACCGATCTGTCTCCTAGCTGTTGTTCAGCCCTGTCCAGTAGAGGTATAATGCAAGCCACATGTAAAATTTTCAGTATTCTAGTAGCCACACTTAAAAAAAAAAATAGATGAATTTTAATGACCTATTTTACTTAACATGGAATATTAATATTCCAATATTATGTCCCTTATTTGTGGAGTGCTCTTTCTTAAAATGCATATTTTGAACATCCATTCCTTTGCTCATAAATGTTCAGAAGATCGTCAAGCTCTCGTGGTAAAGTCCCAGTTCCCCAGCATTCACTTCCATGATCTTGTCCTCCCTATTTTCCCAGCATCACCATTTTTACTCTCTCCTCTTAACACTTTCATCCAGTCATGCTGAAACTGTTGTGGTTCTTCCCCAAAGCCATTCTCTTTTGCTTCTCTATGCCTTTTCACTTTTACTCCAGAAAGAAGCAGCTCCCCCCTCCTCTACCACCACCTACGTTCCTTCTGCTCATCTTTCAAAACCTAGCAGAGAGGGGTGCCTGGGTGGCGCAGTCGGTTAAGCGTCCGACTTCAGCCAGGTCACAATCTCGCGGTCCATGAGTTCGAGCCCCGTGTCAGGCTCTGGGCTGATGGCTCAGAGCCTGGAGCCTGTTTCCGATTTTGTGTCTCCCTCTCTCTCTGCCCCACCCCCGTTCATGCTCTGTCTCTCTCTGTCCCAAAAATAAATAAACGTTGAAAAAAAAATTAAAAAAAAAAAACTAGCAGAGAAATCATCTTCTCTGGAAAACCTCTCCCGACAACCCTTTTACTGTTCAGCCTGGAACCAGTATCCCTTCCTTGTCTGCCATAGCACTTACTGCACTATATTCTAGTTAGCAGATGGTAATGAGCTCTTTTGAGGCAAGAGTGGCACTATTTTCTATTTCCCTAACACCCATAATAGCCCCTGAGAGGTACTGGGTGCTCAGGAAGAGTTTTAGCATATCCATTAACTATCACGTCACATTTATATTATGTGTTTCGAGGGATACCTGAGGCTGATGTGTTTGAGGGATACACTCAACTATCCTGAATGTAAGGGGTTCTACTCTTCAGTTTAGGAGTTACTTTTAAATAGAATAACTACATAGGAAGTTGGATGTTTTACTTTAAGATGTTTACTGGCATTTTTTTTCTTACTCTTCCAAAAAGGTTCTAGTCATTTAATTTCCTTAGTGTTACCTAAGTTTTATAATTGTATTTGATTATTGCTGATTTTGTTTTTGTTGCTAATCAATCATCTTTCCCTTTTTCTCTCTTGGTCCAGCTCCAACAGAAGCCACGATGCACCCACATCTAGGTAAGTGCTTAAGACCCCAGTGTCACTAACCTTAGTACTTAGATAGGCTTGTTTCAATCCTCTCACTGTGTGGGCAGATGATATAGAGGTGAGGAAACTTCCTGCCCTCTCTGATTCACTGATTATTCACTGAAATCAGTCTCAGGTTCATATTATGCTCGAACACAGGACCTCACCAAGGAGGCAATCATGGTGCCCACTTGGGGCCAGTGGAAGGACTTTTAAACCTGTTAGTACATCCATCCTTGCTATCCTGTTGAGCCTGATCTTTTATTTTTTATTATTTTTTAATTTTTTTTAATATATGAAATTTATTGTCAAATTGGTTTCCATACAACACCCAGTGCTCATCCCAAAAGATGCCCTCTTCAATGCCCATCACCTACCCTCCCCCCCTCCCACCCCCCATCAACCCTCAGTTTGTTCTCAGTTTTTAAGAGTCTCTTATGCTTTGGCTCTCTCCCCCTCTAACCTCTTTTTTTTTTCCTTCCCCTACCCCGTAGGTTTCTGTTAAGTTTCTCAGGATCCACATAAGAGTGAAAACATATGGTATCTGTCTTTCTCTGTATGAGCCTGATCTTTTGATCAAGGATTTTAATGCCAAATTTTTCCCAGAACTCCTGCCCATCATAAATAGTAGAGCATAGGGTTGGTGGGCAAGGAGCTAGGAGTGTGGAGGCATGGAGGTCATTTCAGATTTGAGATAACTGTTCAGACTAGTACTGGGTTGTAAAAAGAGAGTTTGGTCATTTCTTTCAAAATTGAAATGAAGTTGTTCAAATAACCATAAGCTTTGTTTAATGGCACCATATAAAGTTACTACCTCTCATTTTTCTCATGATCCTTCCATAGTGCCATGCAAGGCAAGGTTTGTAGTTGCTAAGAATAGTTTCTGGAACCACTTCCTGGGTTTATCTCACCTTCTCTGCTTGCTGGCCATGTACGTTGAGTAAGTTACTTAGCCTCTCTGTGCCTCAGTTTCCTCATCTGCAAAATAGAGGAAATAATAGTACCTACCTCCTTGGGTTGTTATGATTGAATGAATTTCTGTTTGTAAAGGTGTACAGTCAATGATATAATAGTGTTTGGAAAGAAGTAAACACATGAACAAATAACCATTGAGGCTTACCCATGCCTCTGTAAAACATTCTATAGAAAACAAACGGTCTTTTAAGAGTTCAATTTCTCATTGTGTTAGTGAGGGTTTATTTTAAAAGCGATTTCCAACGCTACACTATTTAATAAGAATGAAAATAAATCATCCTGGCTGGCTCCAGCCTTTTCAGATGTCTCTCACGGTGGGACTTGCAGATGGGTCAGTTGTTTGTCTCTTGGGCTTTTCCTTTCAACCTACAAACCCAATTAATTTATTTTTCTCTTTGGAAAATCTTCCTTGAGAAGCTCTACTTTTATGTAATGCTACAGCTTGGGGCTCCTCTTCTTTGGCAGACTAACTCAAACAAGTGCTTAGAAGCATGCCTTCTGGCAGCCAAGGCAGGCTGGTGACCCGCAGTGGCCCAGCCTCTTCTGGGCCAGGTTAGGTATTTGGGAGAGCTGCACCCTGTAGGCATTTCAGGCGCTGCATCTAATCGCTCAGAGGAATCATTAAATCACTCCCACACGCAGAATACATCACAGCGTTCTTCCTGCGTAAATCCATATTCTCCCTGTTGTCCTGCCTAAGGCTTCTGAATTTGAGCAGCCGTTGCTCTTAATACATGCTGATTCACTGGTTTCCTGGACTTCGTTATGTGCTTACCTGCTGGCATACCTGGAATAAAGAGAGCGAAGAGGGCCGTGGGTGGCAGTGTCACCAAAGAGAACTTGGAAGTACGCTTCCTGATATTTGGAAGTGATTTTAATTACCCACTGGATCGATGAATTATTTGTGTTATTCAAGTGAGCCAAAAACATAAAATATCACCTTTGAAAAAAGTAAAAAAAATTGGTTATTTTTTTGTTAATCAGATCCTGTGATTTTAATTTTTCCAAAAAGCATGTGTAAACTATTTCAAACAGAATCATACAGGCCCAGATAATTTATATGAGCCAAAAGAAACTTCCCAAGCAAACCAGGGGAATGGGATGAGAGGGTTTTTGACCATGAAATTCATTTTTTACAACTTGAGTAGAAAGAATTTTCATTTCTCCCACAGCCTTAAAAGCGAGCCGTGAATTTTTTTTTTTACTTATCCACCTTCTATTCAGTGGAAAAATCACAAATTCTATGGCTTACGAAAACACTCTTTGCTCTTGGTATGCCCAAAGTTGTTTGAAACTATGGGTGGCTCCCTCATATGCCTCCTGACTTTTAACATGACTTTATTTAGGACTTTTACTTAACGTAGATAAATTCTCCTATGCAGCTCTGAGGGGGAAAAATGTTAACACTTTGCAACACATTGAATAAAATATGAGTGAATATGCAGAACTAGGGAAAACAAGGCAGGGGAAGAGGGATAGTAGGAAAGAGATGAAGAAATGGGTTAGTAAATACCAGCAACATTAGCTGACAATAAATAGCCAGAATGGTCCATCTGTTTCTATTAAAGTGAGTTAACACTGAACCTTTCTGGGCATATTGAGCTATGAGAGACAAGTCTTGTGTGACCTGTCTTCATAGGTTAGTACTGACCTTGGCCTTCCTGCCTTTTCTGCCTGGTGACAGTTTGGTGGGGTTTCTCTTTGGGGACTGTGGTTTCCAGACTTGTAGGTGCCTAACCATCGAGACTTTACACTTGTCCCTTAGTAGTTTAGGGGCCAAATATATAATCAACTGCTCATTTAAAATTCAGTTTTAATTTAAAATACTGTTATTCCAAAATAAATAAATAAATAAAATATTGTTATTCCTCATAAAGGCAGTACATTGACCCTTTTGTGTAGCTAAGTCTATTGTTTAGTATAATTTTTTCCTAAATACTTTATTTTTCTTTTAGCTGAAGTACATAGCGACAGCATTATCCTACGAGATGACTTTGACTCCTATCACCGACTAGAGTTGAATCCAAATATATGGTAAGTTACAGAAATATGCTTCACTTTGGTTTGTTTGTGTTATGCAAAAAAAAAAAGATGCTGATTGCTCCCTTGGAGCAGTTACATAACGTTAAATTACTCTTCAAGCACTAAGGGATGAATAAAAGTTGTGAGTTGTTCAACCAGGAAACTGGGCTTAATGTAGGCTGCATGTCTATTTCTTGACTTCTTTAAAAACTGAATCTAGGTGGCATCTCAAAGCCATGCATATGTTTAGATATTTTTCAGGTGTACAAGTTCTTTATGTAGAAAACATTATGCTTTAGTGTGTCTAATAATTGCATTTATGCTGAGGAAAAGAAGAGAAATGGTTTATCTGAAATGAGAGGTGATTTGAGTCACACTTATAAATAACTTCTAAGTCATTGGACTGCCTCATTTATTTACACCCTAGTCTCTCCTCTGAAGGCAGCTTAGGTTCAACTCCATGGGATTTTTGAGGGCAAAGAAATAATGAATCAAACCCATTCATTAAAAACTTGTTGAATAGAGGGGCGCCAGTGGGCTCAGTCGGTTAAGCATCCGACTTCAGCTTAGGTCATGATCTCACGGTTTGTGGGTTTGAGCCCCTTGTTGGGCTCCGTGCTGACAGCTTGGACCCTGGAGCCTGCTTTGGATTCTGTGTCTCCCTCTCTCTCTGACCCTCCCCTGCTTGTGTTCTGTCTCTTTCTGTCTCTCAAATGTGAATAAATGTTAAAAAAAAATTTTTTTAACCTGTCGAATACATCAACAGATGCATGCATTTGTTGGCAATTTGTTGTATTTTTGGTGACTGGGGAAATAGGTCTGTCGACCCACACCTACCATCAATCTGTGTCATTTTAGAGAATATCTGAATGTGGATGTTCTGTGACATTAAATGTTTTTATATACACATCCAAAAGCTCAAGGTAAATTTGAAGCTCTAATGTAAGTAAACTTTCAAGTTGCAACCAAAATTCAAACAATGCTCAAGACTAGAAAGAAATGAAAAACACTAATTCAAAAAGATATATGCACCATGTTTATTGCAGTATTATTTATAATAAACAAGATATAGAAGTAACTAAGTGTATATTAATAGGTGAAGGGATAAGGAAGGTGTGTCTTTGGAATATTGTGCAACCATAAAAAAGGATGAGATCTGGCCATTTGCAACAACCTGGTTGGAGCTAGAAGGTATTATGCTAAGGGAAATAAGTCAGACTGAGAAATATAAGTACCATGTGATGTCACACATTTGTGGAATCTAAAAAATAAAACACATGAATAAACATATCCTAAACAAATAAATATCAGAATCAGACCCTAAATACAGAGAACAAACTGATGGTTGCCAGAGGGAGGGGCGGAATGAACAAAATGGGTAAAGGGGAGTGGAGTATACAGGCTTCCAGTTATGGAATGGGCATAAAAGGCACAGCATAGGGAATATTGTCAATGATCCTATAATAGCATGTATGGTGACAGCTGGTAGTTATGCTTGTGGTGATTGGATCAGAACATACATAGAAGTTGCAACACTATGTTGTACACCTGAAATTAATGTAACATTGTATGCCAATTATATTCAAATTTAAAAATTAAAAACAGACTAGAACTCCATCCTCAGATGTCAGTATATGATATTCATTTCTGTTTTTCTTTATTTTCACTGTTCAATGAATATTAGGCAATAATCATTTTGTTTATACAGTAAATTTAAAAGGGATATCGTCCTTCTCTCAAATAGCTTATAGTTTAGTAGAGGATATACAAAATGCATATTTTTAAAACCCTCCTAATCCAGTATAGAAATTCTTAATTCTAATAGAAGGGGTACAAATAACATGTATTGTAGTTCCAGAACAAGAAAGATGGCTCTGATGGGATTTTCTTAGAGAAAGTGGCCCTGGAACTGAGCATTGAAGATGTTATATAGATGGAGAGTGCTGGTGCTTAAATACTAGACGGAGGAACTTTTTGTGCCTTTTCTAGAAAGAAATATTGATCTAGATAGTATATAATAAAAATCAGAGTAGCCAGAATCATAAAGTCTCATAATTTATATGCCACCTAAGAAATAGTTTATCAATAAAATTTCACTTCCCTGGGAGCATATCCTAAATACAAATTTCTTAAAGCAAATTGAAAATCTTTACTAAGAAAAGGCCAAAGAAACTCTCTAAGCACTGCTTGTGCCCAGGAAAAACTCTCTACTCCTCTTGACATTAGGGGTTTTTATATTCTATTGATATAGATGTTGTCAGATGATTTGTTTCTTTCAAGGCAAGTTTATTTCTGTCAAGCTAATTCATTGTCTTCAGTGAGTTTTCTTGATAGGTACAAAATGTGACTTTTATGGGGTTCAAATTCTGTTGTTTTTGAAATCAATAAAACATGATTGATTTTGCTTCACCCATTTTCATGACTGATCTGATATATGCTTTCTTGACCCAAGTTATGGATTTTGTGTCCCTTTCACTTAACTTATAGTTTCTCCCACTTAAAAAAATTTTTTGTTAACTTTAAAAAGCCACGTACTTCTGTTTTCTATGAAATATATTTCAGAGTAATTTTACTTTATCTCTTATTGCCCACAGTCTCCTTCATGTAGCCTCTTTAAGGTTAAAAAAGCCCTAACTATGAACCTCTCATCATTTGAGAGAGGACTTTGTTCAGCAAATGTGGCAGAGGTTCTGAGGTCAGGCCAGTCCAGTTTGACTCTTGAGCTCGTCACTGGCCAGCTGGGTACCTTGAGAAAAGCGAAAAGCTTCCTTTACGGCTAAAAGCCTGTTTCTTTGTCAGTAGAAAGTGAGATGAATACTGTTTTTACAACATTGTTTTAATGTTTGAGGAGCTGGAAAAGATCTGGCACCATGTCTAGTATTGTAGGTACTCAGTACAAGTTAGTGCCTTCCCTTCTTCCCTTCTTCTCTTTCTTGCCCTACTCTTCTCTCTTTCCCTCCCTCTCTCTCTACCACCTCCCCTGCCCTCTTCCCCTACTTTCCTTCTTCTCTCTCCCTCTTTTTGTCCCTCCTTCCCTTTCTTCCTCCTGTGATATATTTGCACATTGTTCTCCTTGTCTCCTCTAAGCCCAGATATGACCCCAAATCATTATTATTTTTAAAATCTTCAACCAATTGAAGGACTTCAACCAAGTCCTCATGTATTCCATTATTGCATTTGGATGAAAAAAAAAAACACATCAGAGTAAATATTTCTGTATTATATAATATATGGAACATATATTAATGATAATATATTTTAGCGGAATCATAGGGAATGGGGAAAAAAGAGGATATTAGCTGTCTCAAAATCCTTAAAAATAGACATAAATTCCCTAAAGGAAGAAACTAGCACTCAATAAAATTGGACATCCCAGTGAAATATGTCCGGTATAGTAACGATGCCCTACGTGCTTTTGGAACTTTATAAAGGCAGTTTTCACTGTCCTGAAATCTGTTTTCTCACAATATTGGCAATGTGAGTTTTGTCTTTATGATCTTGTCTTTAATTCTCTCCACCCCACAGAATTAGAAATCCCTGGGCAACTCTGTGACAGTGTAGGAAGGAGAAAACCTTACTGCCAAGTCCGTAACTCTGTGTCTCTGCTGTACATTGCCACATACATACAGCAGGGTGTCCTCTGTGCTGCTTCTGGCCAAATTCCCATGACTACATACATCACCAAATAATTTGCCACTAGAGAAAAATGTACTGCTTGTGTAAGCATGTTCTTCCATGGGGTTTGGAAATCATTGTATGCAGTATTCAATTTGTAATTTTTAAGGACAAGCTAAAGGAAAAGTTAAGAAACTAGTTATGTCTGTGTAATGATTGAGAGAGAGATCAGTTTCAAAACCAATCACTCACAACTCCTTTGCTTCCATTAACTTCATTTAATAAAATCCCAATTGTTTTCACTCTATTACCTGTAGTTTGTGATACTCACATTTATTATCTCATGTAAAAATTACTGTACATAAAAGACAAGGAACATAAAACACTGTGACTATTGTTATGAATGAACATAACAGCCCAGTTACTCTTCCAAGTGTTGGAGAGCAGTTGTGATAGAACCAAGAAACTTTTTTTAAATTTTTTTTTAACATTTATTTATTTTTGAGACAGAGAGAGACAGAGCATGAATGGGGGAGGCTCAGAGAGAAGGATACACAGAATCTGAAACAGGCTCCAGGCTCTGAGCTGTCAGCACAGAGCCAAACGCAGGGCTCGAACCCACGTACCGAGAGATCATGACCTGAGCTGAAGTCGGCCGCTTAACCAACTGAACCACCCAGGCGCCCCCCAAGAAACTTTTTTAATATCAATTCAATACTGAATGTCCTGCCTGTCTACTTAGTTTAAATACTAAGTTTCATTTCAAAATTAATAAAGGTACTTGGCAAAAAGTCCAATAATATTAAAAAATATTTAAAATTAAAAATAAACCTTCCTCCCACACTATAGCTGTATTCCCTTCCAACAGAAGCAGCAACTGTTAATGGTTTTTGCCAGTCCTTTCAGAAACTGTTTATGTTTACACAAGCATTGCAGTTATAAATTCTGGCCACAGACTAGGGTATCGGAGGAATAAAACTTTTTGTTGTTCTTTCATAACCCAACTTAATTTCTTTTTATTGTCCTCCTTCTCCCAGTGGCTAAAACTTAATTTCAGTCGCCTTTGGCTAGCCCTCTCCCATTTTTCTGATGTTGTGACTAAGTTTCAGAGGACTTATTGGTGCAAAAGCAGGGGTGGTCTGAGGATGTACCTCTGGTCTCCAAGTCATCTATTCCTGCAAGTACCCAGGGAGCCTTCCTGTCTCATCTAGTCTTTGGTGGCTGGTCCACACAGACAGTTTGCACTTGTCCCAGCCATTCCTTCAGGGCATGGCTCTGTTTTGAGCCCTGCATGAGGGTGTGGAGACTGCTCTGCTGCTCCTGGACCTGGGCTGTGGGCATGTCCTTGATGCTGTGCTCTGGTGTGCCATCATGCCACTAGAGTCCTTCCACCTCCCTGCAATGCAGAGCAGAGAGTCCTTCTGCTCTTTCCTCCCCAAATATCTCTAGGGAAGCAGCCCTGTATTTCCTCTACTCTCTCAGTCACTTCTGAGTGCTTTGTTTGGATGAGAGCTGAGAAGTAAAGTTACAAATGAAGAGAAAAACAAAACCCCTTCATTAGAATATAGTGGTAGCTCAGGCTTATCGAGAGTGAGGCTTCTGTACTTCCACTTTGCCCTGATGTTGGACCACATGCAAGTATACCTCTGAACCACGACAGTAGCTTCATCAGTTCAGATGTGCCATTGAACCCAAGGGGGTGAGAGCAACACCCATCTGTCAGCACTGCTGACAACTCTCCATTGTCATATCAAGTGTGTTCAAACGATTGTGTTACTAGGATAAAAGAGATAGTAGTATCTTACTCACATAGAGGCAACCCTCCAACCCCTAAAAACAAGGAGGCAGGAAGAAAACCCGCATATAACTAAAGTTAGAAGAAATTAAAGACCTATAAATATGCTTTATCTCATTAACATTTCATTTAAGCATCTACTACTTGTACATCATCTTTCATAGTTCCTTTTTATAAATTAAACTATTTTAGTATGATGTAAATACTGCCAGTATTTCATATGAATGGAGTACAGTCTTGATTTTTTTTTTTTATTAAGAAGAATCATAGCTGATAGCCCTAGACTGGGAGCATTCCAGCTACCCATCAGCAGGAGAATGGATAAACAAGATATAGGGGCCCTTGGGTGGCTCAGTCGGTTAAGCCTCCAACTTCAGCTCAGGTCATTATCTCATGTTTCATGGGTTTGAGCCCCGCATTGGGCTCTGTGCTGACAGCTCAGAGCCTGGAGCCTGCTTCTGATTCTGTGTCTCCCTCTCTCTCTGCCCCTCCCCTGCTCGTGCTCTGTCTCTCTCTCTCAAAAATAAATAAAATGTTAAAACAAACAGTGATATATCCATACAATGGAAATTCAGCAATAAAAAGGAATTAATTGTTCATAGTGGAAACAACATGGTTAAATCTCAAAAATATTATGTGGAAGGAAAGAAGCCAGACCCAAAATAGTTCTTACTATATGGTTCCACTTCTATGAAATCTAGAATAGGCAAATTATCTAAAGTGCTAGAAATTAGATCAGTGATTGTTTCTGGGATAGGGGATTGACAGAAGGGTGGGAGGAGCTTTCGGGGGGTGACGAATATGTTATATGTATCTTGAGGGGTGTGGGTTACATAGATGTGTGCACTTGTCAAAACTTGAGGTCTGTATATTTCACTGTGTGTGAATTTACCTCAGTTAAAAAATTCAATAATAATAAAAGCAATGAGAAAAAATAAGAAACATGAGACATTACTGATTCATAGCTTGCAGTTATCAAGAGTTCAGAGAGAGAGTTAAAGGAACTAGAAAGTGAATGATTTGTGGAAAATGATTTAAGTTTCCTTAAGAAGTGTCTTTATCCTCCAAGCAATTACAAAGTCAAGCAGGAATCCTTGTTTTGCTTAACAGATTATCCTTTTAATGCTTGTTTTGTGAAGATCACAGAAGGCATTTGGAGCTGTAATATCACCGGGCTCTGATGTTCTAGTGGGAAACTCGGGGCTGTTAGAAAACATGATGATAAATTGCAACTCAACGACAACAGATGTTTCCCCTCCGGCACAATAACAATAGCAGAGATGTCCTTTTCAGCAGAGATCAGGGAAGAACAGGAGTCAGTCCTCAAAAGATACATCTCAGATGAGTAAGTCGTCATGCCAACAGGGATATGAGACATCAGGAAGAAAGACACAAACGAAGTTGTCTCAGATCCTTTGGTACGTGGACACCTCTGTCCATTGGTTTATCATACAGAAAGCCCCTCAACTTAGAGCTAAGGATTGCTTGAATCAAGAAGAGACTAGAATATTTCCATTTTTATCTCTAAAAGATCATACTGAAGGACCAGGGAAGCAGAGATCACAAACTCTGCTGCATCTGGTATTCTCTTGAAAGTACTAATTTAAAGGGGCGTCTGGATGGCTCATTTGGTTGGGTGTCTGACTCTTGATCTCGGCTCAGGTCGTGATTTCATGGTTCATGAGATGGAGCCCCAAGTCGGGCTCTGTGCTGGCAGTGAGGATTCTCTCTCCCTCTCTCTCTGCCCCTACCCCTACTCATGCTTGCTTTTTCAAAATAAATAAATAAACATTAAAAGAAAAGAAAATACTAATTTATTGGAACAGTTATTCTGAAATAGAGCAAAAACATGGGTGATTTGGCCTATTAAAGTTTATTTTCTTTGAGAAAAATAATTATGTGAACAAGGAATGTAAAAAGACTGAGGTTTTAGGATGAGGGGTGTAAGTTATTTCAGCTGGAGCTCAGTGATTAAAACAGACCGTAAGAGAGAAAAGAAGTGAAGCAAATAGTAAAACTACCTCACAGTTCATTGGTATCTTGATTGCCCCATAAATAACAAAAGCAGAGAGGCCTCCATTTAGTAGCCAACTGTGAGAATCACAATGTAAGCGGTTTCCAGGAAATCGGAAAAAAAAGTTAGACTGATGAATGGTGTCACCAGGAAGGAAACTGGATAAAAGCACATCCACTTTGCTCAGTGTCCAGCAGGCCCACAAGCAGTAAGGCTGGAAGCCCGTGCTGGGTGAAGGGGAGAACTGACCACAGACACCAGGGGCTCTACAGCACTGCTGAAGGATTTCCAGGGGATGTTTTTGGTCATGATGATCACTTACAAGACACATGACCTCATAAACTTACCCAATATAACACAGAGCATAAACCTTACATTTCCTTTCAAGAGCCGGTGAGCAAACGAGATCATGAATAGCTGAGAAAAGTCAGGCAAAATATATCTTTTCTCTGATGACATACCTTTGCCAGAATCTCTAATATATCCATGCATTTGTGAGTTATGAAGTTATAATTTGATTTTTTTAGGGTTTAATGGTCCAATATTCTGTCCTTCTGTGCATCTTTCTCTACTTTTTCTCTCATTTCCTCCCTCTTGACTTCTCCACCTCTTCCCACTATCTCTCTTTCTTCTCTTTTGTTAATAAATTTTTTCTCTTATTACAAAACTCTCCTGTAACCCTCTTCTCCTGCCTCCTCCCCCCAACTCCTTCCTCTCCTTTTCTTACCATGATGTCATTGCTCTGGGGAAAAGCTTCATCTACAATAGAAAGGTTAACCAGGAGGTGTCCTACCAATAAAATAAGGTGTGAATCTTGAGGCTTATTATTTCCTTCTTTAATCTCTGCTTTAGATGACAGAAGTAAGAGCTCACTCAATGGAATTAAATGTCAAGTACATTTGAAACAAGGGAGAAAATATTTCCTCAAGCAGCATGTAGTGGAATTCACCGTAGTAGGAGGTCAGAATATTTCGTGCAGTAGTAGGATATTAGAAGGGTTATTTTTAACCCAAATAATATTTGTCATTGTACCTGTTAACAAAGGAGAGATCAAAATTCAAAACTCCCTAGAGAAGTAAAAAGAGTTCTTTTACCTTCCTTAGTGAGAAGTAATGAGGATGAGCCATAAATGGGGTTTGTCATTTTCACATTTAGAGTATGTGTTAGCTTCTTAGAAAAAAAGGCATGACGTTGTTGAAGGTGATAATATTCTCAGTCTTATAGAGTGAAGTTTCTTGCTGTTTTTCTAAAAATATTCTACATTTGCAAAGAGAATAGGATTTTTTAAAGCTTAATCTTTTCACAAGAAAGTAGTTATGCCATCTTCATTATAAAACATTGTCTCTCTCTTTTTAATGTTTATTTGTTGAGAGAGAGAGAGCAGGGGAGGGACAGAGAGAGGGAGAGAGAGAAAATCCCAAGCAGGCTCCATGCTCAGCACAGAGCCCAATGTGGGGCTCAGTCCCATGATCATGATGTCACGACCTGAGCTGAAATCAGGAGTCGGATGCTTAACTGACTGAACCACTCAGGTACCCCAGAGTCTCTTTATTATAAAATATGGTCAAAAGTTGAATGTTCTGGTTGTTGAGGTTTGAGTGGAAAGTACACGGACCTCTGGTGTCTCCAGAAGAAGTCAGCTGACTGTCCAGCTACCAAAGGGCCCCAGAGGCCCATTTACTTTGGTGGATTCGCCAGTCCCTGATCTGGCCTTGCCTTGCAAACTCACACATCAGATTTTGTCAGACATGCAGTGTGAGTGGTTCCTGGGGGAAGAGTCAGGTTATCCTTGGGTCAGGAAATTACAAGAGTTTTCTTTTCTTTTTCCATTTTAAAGTACTTTTTATAGTCAGTACAAATATTAAAATTATTTTAATATCTCCATTCATTATCTCCATTCAGAAACGCAGGTAAATACACAATTCTGGTTTATAGAATGCCGGATTGCTTCTTTGAGGCTGAGAGCCAGACACTGACTTTTTCAGGGACAGTAAATTATGGAGAGATAATCTGATGTCCTCAGTCTTGCGGACAAACGACATGTATCTCAAATGAGAATTTGATGATAACTGATTGTCATTGAGTTTCCAGGTGATTACCTTGTTTCAGCAGAATGCGTTGATGAAAGGCTGAGTGATTTCACTCTGATATAAAAAGAAAAATGAGCCATGTAATTAGACTACTCTTGAGAAAATAATATTTCAATTATTTATTTATTGTTATGAGGATGATGTCACCACCAGCCATTCATAAATCTCCTGTTGTGCGAAGGAACCCAATTTTCTCATTAATCCTCCTCCTCTTTCCTGTGTCCTAAAAGTCCTGTGTGAGTCACTGCATGGCTGAAGGGCCATTTCAGCCTCCTCTGTGCCTCCTGAATAGGTGCTTGGCATGTTTTCCAGCCTAATAATTTCTCAATCAGGATTGAAACATAATTATACCTTCAGAAGTTTACTCTCTACAGCATAAATGCACCTCACATATAATTCTTTATCCCAGACAAAAACAGCCACCTAAGTAATAAAAAACAAAAATAGAGAATTGATACCAAAATAGCAAGTTTCAAATTGCCAAAGAGCTTGTTATAGTGAAAAACAGAACCGTGGTTCAAAGCATTTCTTTTATGTTTATGGCTTGGTCCTTGGTGTGTTGGTCAACAAGTACCTGCCTTTATATTTACTGCTTCTTTTATGTTTTGGTTAGTGAAAAAACAAATGTGATAGTGTGTGTGTGTGTGTGTGTGTGTGTGTGTGTGTGTGTGTGTGTCTGTGTGTGTGTGTGTCTGTGTGTGTGTAGTAATGAATTATCTAAGGTTGTACATAAGCAAAAGAAGATTGTATTTGATATGTACCTCAGTCCAGCGAATTCATTCTTGACATTTCCTATGAAGTCCATGACATTTTTCTTATTCTTGTACATTTTCATTAGCAAAACAAAATCCTTTTATTAAATAAAAAAAAGACCTTTTAGGAAAAAGTTATCATAGCTTTTCAAAATAAATTCTGGCAGTAAAAAGAATGGCAAACATTTTTTTCGAGGCACATTGTTTTTTTATAGAATTAGAGTTCTTTCCTCTTACTGACTGAATTAGAGGGGCAGGGGAAGAATGTTGGACAAGGAGTCAGGGAACCTGAATTCTAGTACTGTTCTGTCATTTGTAAAATGAGGGGTGACGAGACTCAGTGATATTTCAGATGCCCTCTAACTCGAACGTGCAATGATCTGTAAACTCTAGTAATAGATAAGCTTCATGTGGAGCCTAAGCGTGTGATAAATGGGCTCAGATAGGGCTTAATAGATTCAGGCTTTGCATGGTCTTTGGGGATAGCAAGCATTTCCCTTAAAATGCCTTTTAATCATACTGTTCATGGTGGAATATATTTCGAGGTATGTGGTTCAGATCATGTGCCACAGTATTTATCAGACTCTTATGTTCTGTTTTTCATATTGGGAAAAAAGAAAATAAAAGGGGTAGTTTTCTTAGATTAAAGAAATATTCAGCATTACTTTAACTGTTAGGCAGAGAGGCAATTCATTTCTAATCCTTAGCCTGGGAGGTCACATTCCTTTTTAAATTGAAAAACAAGTCTGTTTAACTGGGATTATTTAAAACTTCCTTCTTCCCACCAATCGCTGAAGAATATGCTACCTAACTTTACAAAGCCCATCATTTCCCTCAGAAAATTCGATTGATAGGTCACAGTTTAAATGTTAGGAACAAACAGTACCTTTTAAAAATATTTATTGAAGTATAACTGACATACAATATTATGTTGGTTTTGGGTGTACAACACAGGGATTCAACAATTCTATATATTACTCAGTGCTCATCATGATAAGTGTAGTTATCATCTGTCCCCATACAACGTTATAACAGTATTGTTGACTATCTGTCCTATGCTGTAATTTTCATTTCCGTGACTTATTTATTTTATAATTAACTTTTTTTTTTTGCTCTGAGTCTGAAAAAAATTGCACTGCTCATCATCCAGCAAATTGAACCTCATTCAAGTTCTTAAGAACTTGTAGAACTTTTCTGTAAGGAAAGAGTGGGATTGCAGACTACTAATACTCTTCACAGAGAGCACACGTAGGGGCTAAGTACCTAATTCTGCTCAACCAAGTTAAGTTGTTAGACACAGAGGCATTCTGAGAAAGAGAGATTTAAATCATGGGGTGATTCAGAAATTATTTCTCTTGGAATTTGGATGTTTGTTTACATCTGTAGGTTTTCAAAACTCACCTTCTCTCTCTGACATGGATCACTTTTTCTTCTGGGAAGCCATGAGCACTAGTTGCCCTTGGTACTAGCTAGTCTCCATCAGGATCATTATTTCATGATGAAATTATGGTTTATCTTTTCCTTTCTGATAATGGCATTCACATGCAAAGTGTTACAATGCTCAACTTTATAGAAAAAATATAAGGAAGGTCATGTTATAGGTTCACTCTTAGGAAAGTCACCTTGATGGACAACACAGATGATTAGGAACAGAATTGAACCCACTGCCAATAATCATGGAAACGGAAGAGGAGACAGGCTCAGATTGCTACACACTGAAAGGTCATGATGATGATTAGAGAAACCAGACTAAAGGCAATATGATTGATTGTTCCCTAGGGATCCATTCTTGGACCTCTTCTCTTCTCACGTTGTAATATCTTCCCCTCTCTCCTGACTCCCAGTAACATGCACTCCTGATTGCAGCCATATCTTAAAGTGTCGTGTCAGTGACAATCTTCTTTCCCTGAAGTTCAGATACATACAACCATCGTCAACTGGTCATCTCTAGTTATGGGCAGAACCTGAGAGCAGTCAGAAGAGAATAATGAGAGTTTGAATACCATTTCTATAATTTATAAGGTGTATAGCCTTGGACAATCATTTAATATTTCTAAATCTCAATTTTAACATTCTCTAAACAGGGATTAAAAATGGAGGGAAGAGGTTTTATGTGAATTTATTGAGGCATTGTTTGTAGAGTTGCTAGTACCTGTCACTCTGTAAATGGTGCATGAGGCCTTCCATGAACTATTCCCACTTTCGAGCTCTATCCTCTACCACCCTTCCATAGGTACCAGTATGATTCCAGTCATACTAATGCACTGAAGTGGCAATTCTACTTCTGTGTCATTATCTTTTCCTTTTTTCATTATCATTTCTTTTCTGTGCTCCTTGTGCCCCTATCACACCCTCACCTTTCTTCCTTGCTTGAATAACTCCTGTTTCTCATTCAGGACCAGTTCTGGGGCCACCTCCCTTGGAAACTTCTTCTTACTTCCTCAGTCTGGATCAGGTACCATCACAAGCAGTGCATACTCCTGTTACAAGGAGTGAGGAGCTCTGGAAAATGTTATGGGTGATGGAATTAGCAAGACCTGGGGCCAGATTGCAACTCTGTCACCTTCACAGCTGTGTGGCTTGAGCAAATGTTTACCTTCTCTGAAGCTCAGTTTTCTGATTAGTAAAATGAGGATGCTGATCACTATCTTACAGAGATGTTGAGAGACTTAAATGGGCTTTAGGATATCTGGCACATATAAGAAGGCACTAAATGGCTATCATTGCATTGGCACCCTATAGCGTAATTTTGTGCTTGTTTCTTTGCTTCTTTTGTAGTGTAAACTCCTGAAAGAAAATGACATTGTTTTATTGGTCTTTGTACCATTAAATCTTGCCACAGTGCCTGTAGGTCCTTAACACAAGTTTGTTAATTACAAGAATGAATTAATGAATGATGAATGAATAAATAACACCATTGGCAGCTAAGAGTATGTTGGATTTGACCACCCAGAGGGATGGGCATTCATGATAAATTATAATAATTTCTCAGACTGTGAGAAATTCAAGCAAAGGGTATTTAAAAGACCTTGGCAGAAAGTTGATGGATTTGTTCCATCAATCCTTATCGAAGCCATTGTTCTTCCAAATAGCAGCAACCCAGTGAGTAATTCTAAATACATGATAATTCTAAACCTTTAAGTTCAACAGGGTACCAACGCCTTTATAAATTTTATTTCAAGTTTCTGGATCTATAGCACAATGAAGAAGAAAAAGGTCTGGAAGGGTTGCTGAGCCAAATGAGGAGAAGGGCTGTTATCTGTTTGCTTTTTTGTGTTTACTGTTTTTTTTTAAATTCCTGTTATTTTACACAATAAAAGCAGTTCTGCAAACACATCAAACATCTGTTGTCTAGTCACTGGTTCCTAATGCCAGGCTGTAGGCCATCTATGTTGGAATCATCTTTAAACAATATACAAGTATCTAGGCTGCAACCTGAATCCCATTTAATAAGAGCTATGGGGAAGCTATTATTTTTCTGTTATACAGTTTTGATTTGAAGACTGCTGATCAATATTTATAGATAGAATGATTGCTATGAGAATTCAGACATCAAGCCTCAGACTTCATATCAACATTGATACTTTTATCATTAACTTATCTTGTATTTTTATTTTATTAAACAATTTTTTTAAGTTTATTTATTTATTTTTAAAAGAGAGACAGTGAGAGCAAGCAGGGGATAGGACAGAGAGGGAGAGAGAAAATCCCAAACAGGCTCTGCACCATCAGCACAGAGCCCGATTCAGGGCTCAAACTCATCAACCGCAAGATCATGACCTGAGCCAAAACCAAGGGTCGGATGCTCAACTGACTGAGCCACTCAGGGCCCCTATATTATAGTTTTAAAGTTGAATGGTGCCTGGGTGGCTCAGTTGGTTAAACGTCTGGTTTCAGTTCAGGTCATGGTCTCATGGTTCGTGAGTTTCAGCCCTGCATCAGGCTCTGTGCTGACAGCGCAGAGCTGGGAGCCTGCTTCAGATTCTGTTTCTCCCTGTCTCTCTGCCTCTTCCCCACTCATGCTCTGTCTCTCTCTGTCTCTCAAATATAAATAAACATTTAAAAAAAGCCTTAAAAAATAAAATTGAAGTATAGTTGACATATTTTATTAGTTTCAGGTGTACCTGAAACAGTTTCAGGTATTCAACATCTATGTATATTACAAAATGCGTCACGGTGATAACTGTAGTTATCATCTGTCACCATATAAAGATATTACAGTATTATTGACTGTATTCCCTATGCTGTTTGTTTTAGCCCCGTGACTTAGTTATTTTCTAACTAGGAGTTTGTACCTTTTAATTCCCTCCCCCACCCCATACCAACCTCCAGCTCTCTCTATTAATCTGTTTGTTTATTTGTTTGTTTCTATGTTTCTTTAGATTATACATATAAGTGAAATTATATGGTATTTGTTTTTCTCTGACTTGTTTCCCTTACCATAATACCCTCTAGGTCCATCTGTGTTGTTGCAAATGGCAAGATTTCATTCTTTTTTATGGCTGAGTGATATTCTTCTCTCTCTCCTCTCCTCTCCTCTCCTCTCCTCTCCTCTCCTCTCCTCTCCTCTCCTCTCCTCTCCTCTCCGTGTGTGTGTGTGTGTGTGTGTGTGTATCACGTCTTCCTTATCCATTTATCTGTTGATGGGCAGTTAGGTTGCTCGTATATCTTTGCTATTGTAAATAATGCTGCAGTAAACATAGTGGTGCATTTATCTTTTTGAATTAATTTTTTTTTCCTTTGGGCAAACATCCAGAGGTAGAATTACTGGTTCATGTGATACTCCTTTTTTTAATTTTTTGAGGAAACTCTATACTGTTTACTAGACTAATTTATATTTGCACCAACCAGTGCACAATGATTCTGTTTTCTCCACATCCTCACAAATGATTGTTATCTCTTGTCTTTTTGATTACCCATTCTGACAGGTGTGAGGGTAATATCTCTTTACGGTTTTGATTTGTAGTTGCCTGATGATTAGTGATGTTGAGAATATTTTCATATGTCTGTGGCCCTTTGATGTCTTCATTGGAAAACATGTCTATTTATATGCTCTGCACATTTTTTAATTGGATTATTTAGATTTGGAGCATTGAGTTACATGAATTGTGTATATATTTTGTATAGTAACTCCTTATCAGATATATCATTTGCAAATTTCTTCCATTCAGTAGGGTGCCTTTTATTTTGTTGGTGGTTTCCTTTCCTGTACGAAAGCTTTTTAGCTTGATATAGTCCCAATAGTTTTTTTTTGTTTGTTTGTTTTTTGTTGTTGTTGTTGTTTGTTTGGTTGGTTGGTTGGTTGGTTGGTTGGTTTTTTGCCCTTGTCTGAGCAGACAGATCCAAAAAAATACTGCCAAAACCCATGTCCAAGAGTTCACTGCCTATGTTTTCTTTTAGGACTTTTATTACTTCAGGTCTCATATTTAGCTCTTTAATCAGTTTTAAGTTTATTTTTGTATATGATGTGAGAAAGTGGTCTAGTTTCATTCTTTTACATATAGTTGTTCAGTTTTCCCAATGCATTTGTTAAAGAGGCTGTCTTTTTCCCATTGTGTATTCTTGCCCCCGTTGTCATAGATTAATTGACCATATAAGGATGAATTTATGTCTGGGCTTTCTATTCTATTCTGTTGATCTGTGTACTGTTTCTGTGCTAGTACTGTCCTGTTTTGATTACTACAATTTTGTCGTATATCTTGAAATTTGGGATTGTGATACTTTCATCTTTGTTCCTCTTCTTCAACATTGCTTTGCTCATTCGGTGGTCTTTGTGATTCCATATATATTTTGGGATTATTTTTTCTAGTTCTGTGAAAAATCCTATTGGTATTTTGATAGGGATTGAATTGAATCTATAGATTGCTTTGAGTAGTTATGTACATTTTAACAATACTTATTTTTCCAATTCATGAGCACAGTATATCTTTCCACTTATGGTGTCATCTTCAGTTGCTTTCATAAATGTTTTATAGTTTTCAGAGTACAATTCTTTTACCTCCTTGGTTAAATTTATTCCTAGGTATTTTATTCTTTTTTGATGCAATTGTAAATGGGATTGTTTTCTTAATTCTCTTTCTGCTAGTTTGTTATTAGTATATAGAAATGGATTGGGTTTCTTTATATTAATTTTATATCCTACAACTTTACTGAATTAATTTATTGGTAATAATAGTTTTCTGGTGGAGTCCTTAGGGTTTTCTATCCATAGTATCATGTTATCTGCAAATGGTGACATGTTACTTCTTCCTTACCAATTTGCGTGCCTTTTTTTATTTTTCTTGTCTGATTACTGTGGATAGGATTCCCAGCACTGTGTTGAATAAAAGTGGCAAGAGTGGGCATCCTTGTCTTGTTTTTGATCTTAGAGGAACTTCTTCCTTCTTTTCACCAACAGTGAAACTTTTAGTTTAGAGTTCGCTGGAGGAAAAGGGCAGATAGCCATTGTGAGAGTTGAACATTAAAAAAATTTTTTTTCTCTGTCAAAGTTGATGTTTCTCTCAAGCCATTTCACAATGACTTGGAAGCCAAATAATCCTCATCTATCACTGAGTAAGACCCCCACTATAATTTTTGTGCTACTTGTCTGTACTCTTATCACAATCACACTCCTTGAAAAGATCAATGTACAGTTTAAAAATAGAGAAACAGTAGTAAGAAGTTCATGTAATAGGTTCTCTGGGGAAAAAGACCTAATATGCCAGTTCTGGATGAAAGTGGTGGAAATCTGTAGTAGTAGTAGTAGTAGAGATGATGATGATGATGATGATGATGATGATGATGATGGCTGACAGTTACACTACCACATCATGCTAGCTATGTGCCAGGTGCTATTCTAAGACCTCAAGCCTTAACAATAGTTTTGTTTATGAAGTTGTCTTATATTTCTTTATTCCTTCAACAGATATTTGTGGAATACAACATGTCACACATAAAACAGGGAACCAGAGATATGTTTGTCACCTTTCTGAAGCTACTATTATGTTTCTTCTAAAGTCAAAGATTTTTTTCCAGAATTTTGCTTCACAGTAATCAAGAGAAGATTCAAAGCTCCTACTAAGATTTGTGATGCTATGAGATACTAACATTTTAAACTTCATAGCAGAAATTGTTTTCTGTTTATTCTAAAAAAAAATCAAAGTTTCTTGACTTTATTGATCTGCTTATAAACAGCTCAATGGAAGAGAAGAATACCGATTACTTAATCCAGGCAATTCACATGTAGGAAATACATTTATTTGTCAAGTTTTTATTTATTTACCATGCTTCTGCCCCTTGGCTTTATGGGATACCTGGTATCTTTTCACACTTTTGTCTTCTTCCTACTTGAATTGGAGTTCCTACTCCCTCTTTTTCTGAAATTAGCAAGTAGTTGAAAGGGCAGAATACAGTGATCTCAAGAACAAAAGGCATGCTGCCCTTTCCATGTTTGGCACCTAGAATGTGAAAGTCTGAAAATGTCCTTTCTGCATGAAATACAGCTGTCAGGTGGTTTGAGGTTCAGACAGAGGAAACATAGATTATCCTTCCTACATGTTAGATATGTAATGATTGTATGTTGAAATGTCATGACGCAGGGCATTGTGTTACTATAAATATGCAAAGTCAAATCCAGAATATGCATACCTTCAATTTCTCCTAAAAACATGAATAACTTTATTTTTGAGCTTTTGTCCTAAGATTTTACTAACCACTTCATTTTACAGTAATAAAAAAGCAACTAATTAAGTTATTTGCAAGATGAATATATTAATTCAGTATCCAAAATTTGCTTGATTTAGAATTTGCATCTATTTTGGATTAATATACAGATTAAATATAATCTGATTTCATTATTTTTAGCATGGTATATTTTATAGACATTTTACAGATTTATTTGAGGACAGTAATTTTAAACATTCACACAGCAACTCAAAAAAGATGAAAATTTGTGAAACATCTTTTATTTTCAGAGATACAAGTTTTAGTTCATTCTAAGTATATATTACTTTGCTTGTCTTTAATATTTGCAAACATTATTGTACTGGATATGGTATATATTATATATAATTATTGGTTATAATACCATCTGCCATTATTAAGTGCCTACTAGGAGATTGGGTCTGTCCTCTGTGTCTCATGCACTCTCTTGTTTAATCCTCATGACGACTATGTAAGATTTAGGTCAGTGTTGTTATTCTCATTTTATAGGTTAGAAAACCGAAACTTTGGGAGATTAAGTAACTTGCCCACTACTGCAAGTGACTATATAAGAACTGGGACTTAAGTTCAAGTCTTTCTGGTGTCACATTTCGTGAGCATATCATGCTACCAAAAAACTATAACCTTCCTGAAAATGTTGATTTGAACCAAATAACAATAACTTACCTCTTTCCTTACCTGAGCAATAAACCACTTTGTGCTACTTAATTCTCAGACTGTGGGTGCATTCTCTGTTCTCACAGGGTTGAATGTAACAACTGTGAGATTGGAGAACAGTGTGGTGCAATTATGCATGGCAATGCTGTCACCTTCTGTGAGCCATATGGTCCAAGAGAATTGGTAAGTACATGCTATTTATGTACATTAATCCAAATACACTGTCTTAATGGAGTTTTTGCCAACAAAATATTCTTTTATGCTCATATAAGTCATATGAAAATTTGCAGTATTATTTATATTATAAACCTTATTACAAATATCTCAAAATTGGGAGCAGTGATTTTGGTTTATTTTCAAATGTAAAAATAATTTGGGAATAAAATTGACAACATCAATGGATCTCATTATACATGGTGCGTCATTATGATTAGATGGCTTTTTAAAAATATGGGTATGACGTGTGACATATATGACACATATATCTATATCACACTTAAATAATTTATGACTTTATAAGTTCTTATATAAAGCTTTACTTTTAAATGTCTTACAGTCTCTTTGCAAGCCAAAAATGTTAGATGAGCAGTTTTATCACATTATTTTAAAAGGTTGTGTCCTAACCACAAAGGAAACCTCACTGATTTTTTTTTAAGTGGGAGTGCACTGAATAAACCAGTTTTTAACAAATTTGGGTTTGTGTCAAATTGTTCAGGAGTGGGCTACTTTCCTTTCATTTAGACTGATTAGACTTTGCTTACCAAAGAGAAGTTCTTGGATCATACATAAAGTGAAACATGAGCATTTAAAATTAAAAGCCACAAAATCACTAGCCATCAACATGTGGCTAATGAGCCTTTTGTTGTTACTTGGTTCTGGCAGAAAGACTACATTTCACATTCTTGAAAAAGGATATAAAAGCAATTGTTATGTTTTACTCCTGGCTCAATTTCTTAACAAGAAATGTTCTACTCACAACATCTCTTATGCTTTGCTTTTCTGATTTTCAGCTTGAGCTTCCATACTTCTTTTTTCTCCCACATCTTCCTTATCATGGGGCTTTTAGGTAACAGGTTGTGTTTTTCACCCCTACATCACACATTTTGTTTGAAATTCATTAACTTTAAAAGTGGTCCAAAGACTGGCTTCCACAATACAAAGGGGAGGAGAAACTAGCTAAGCAATTAAAAGATTTAGTTATCAAAGTGAAAGTCCATTAATTTTTATAACATGGTTCTTATTTTATGCTGCTTGAATATCCCTTTCATGGCAATGGATACATTTAATTTATTAAAGATACGAGCTGCAGAACATTGATAAATTGAAGAGTTTTTAGCTGAAATTAGAACACAAACAGAATTAATTGGATGCAAATTAAAATAATAGGTGCTCATAATTCAAGTCTCACAAGGTGTTATAATATTCCTGCAGACAAATGTGACTCTGGTAGTGAAGTTCTTCTTGAAAAAATCGATTTGCTAGTGCACTTTAAATAATGTACCATGACTGAATTAATTATCTATAAACCTTAAAACAAAATAAAATTTTACTGTAGTTAATTGAGCTTAGGATAATGCCTTTTTTAGAATGTTCTCCCATTCAGTAATATTTCTAGAAATGCTTGAAAAATTCTCTTTTTTTGTTCTACTGATTAATAAGAAAGAAGTATCTCTCAGAATATAATGCCAAAATTCATATTTCAGTAGCATAAAAACTGAAGTATCTAGTTTATTTGATCCATGTGTATTTTAATCCTGATTATTTCACTCAATTTATTTAGCATTAGAGTTTATATACCCAATGGGCTAGTTTTGAATTGTATTATATAATTAGCGTGAAATTAGCCTTCCAACTAAAAAAGAAAACATTCAAAATAATCACATTCATCCAAGGAAGAAAAAAAAAACATATGCAGATTTATATTCCCATCTAAGTATGAGGGATTCTGTTATGGACTTCATGGGAATAGAATAAAGATACATTAACAAAAATAGGGATGACACTCAGATTTTCCACCCTAGCAACTTCTAATTCTCAATAATTTTTATGCTACATTTGTGTCCTGGGACCAAAAATAGAGATTATACCCAAGTTGTGTTTACAGATGACAGATCAACTGAATGAAAAGGGAGAAATTCAGTTGTCAGTTTACATGGTATTATGTTTTCTAAAATTCAGATATTTGCTTGGTACCTCAAGATGGAATACAGTCCAAATTGTTGTGTATGAGAACTGATGAAAGATATTAGCCCCCAAACATCACTTTTTAACAAATATGCCTTCTTATTTTTCATAAATGTAGTTCTTGAATTTGTGAAGCAGAGAACCACAGGCAAAGAACCTTAGTAGGCTAATGCTCTTATCTTTTATACTGCCAGCAAGAGCATCTCCATTTTGTGAAGTTAGTCACATGGTCATTTTATTTTAATAAAAGCCAAAGTCAGTGAAAGGTGCCATCTGTGGTTGCATGGGCATACCGTTCAGTTATGTCTCCACTGCTGCTGTGTGGCCGCCCTCACTGTTTTATTTAGCTCACTGAGGTCTCCATGTTTCAGGTGGTGACATGTAACTTTACTCATTTTGCTGGTCTGACGTGAAGGTAATGAGGAATTCACTCATCCTCTCCTTTAAAAGAAAATGTGCTCTCTCAGAGCATGAAACAAGTTGGTTATGCGACCCTCAGTGCTTTTAAAGAAATTACTTATTGAATTATTCTCAGTTATTTGCAAATGCATTTTATTTTAAAAAACATTTTTTTGACATTTATTTATTATTGAGAGACAGAGAGAGATACAGCACAAGCAAGGGAGGGGCAGAGAGAAGGTGGGGAGACACAGAAGCAGAAGCAGGCTTCAGGCTCTGAGCTGTCAGCACAGAGCCCAATGTGGGGCTTGAACTCACAAACTGCGAGATCATGACCTGAGCCTAAGACGCTTAACTGACTGAACCACCCAGGCACCCCTGCAAATGCATTTTAGTTACAAGGAAGAGTTTGAGCTAAAATAGGATCAAACCCCCCAAAATTTGCAGGGATGATGTGCAGAATCCACAGCCTCAGCCTGTGGTGAATTCAGATTCATTTAGTGATTGTAGTAATTTTCTATGGTTTGGGGTCTAATTGATAAGTCAAGACCATTGAAATTTGGTAGAAGAAAAGTTCTGTCAGACATTCAGAGTTGCTGTACTATTTATCAAAAGCCATTTAAGAGACCCTTTCATTTTCAGAAGGTCCTATGTAAACACTTTATGACTTTGCAAACTAAAATTACATGTGTGAACTCCAGGATAATAAATAATTTATTAATACATAAATTTATTAATACCTAAAATATAGGTGAACAGATTTTTATAGGCAATGCTTCTTGTTATTTTTTCTCTTCATCTTTCCTATTCCTTCGTGTAGCTGACAGTTTTACTAATGGGCTAAAAAATGGGTAAAGGTAAAGCAGTGAGAGTTAACTATTCTACCAGTCCTTAGCTTCCCTGGTGAAGAAATGCAGAATCAATGACTAATCTAAGTCCAGGGTCACTCTCAGCACGTGTAATTTGAAATTTGGCAACATTCCAGGCAACTTACTGCGTGCTATCAGTGGTCATGTCTGTGGAACTTCATCGTGCAGGTGACACAGCCTCATTTATTACACCCAGCAGGATAAGTATCTAAGACTCTCTAGTATACCTAATACACCAGCCTTGGCAATAACCATGGTGCTTTTAGCTTATCTGATACCATTGTTTAAAAGAACTTCTATTCAGGAGTGTTTCATGATTCACCTGGGAATCTACTGAGTTACATAAAATCAGAGGTGGAATGAGCATCCATTCAATTTATGTGAAAACTTTACAGATTTTCATGTGCCTCTTTGGACTGTAAGATCGAATTTTCCAAGTGAAAAAACCATGAGGACAAATAGTTGAACTCTAAAAATTGTGGAAAAAAAAAAAAAACCAAAACAACACAGATTCCTTTAAAGGAATCTTGAAAAGGAGCTAATATCATAGTTATTTAAAGAAAACTCTGTTGATCCATTTTTCTCTAATGACTCTGGTGAGGGGAAGAGAGGAGAAACAGGGCTATAGACATGAAGGGCCAGTTTTCTTGTTGCAGGTAATCTGTGATAATGAGGGATTTAAATTATATGGAGAGAATTTCCTCTGACACCCTGACACCAATGATTTTTGCTATGGTTAAAATCAATTAGGAGCTGATATCTATAGTGATATTTAACAACTTATAAAATGTGTCTCTTGCCCTCCCCTCTTCTACCTTTCCTGCTTCTTCATGAATTTTAAAGTCACGTATTTAAAGCATGCATTCAGCCATCTTTCCAAATTGTGTTGTAGAAATGGAAAGCATCCATCTGATCTTTTGATACATCTCAGCTGAATTCTGACTAAACAGGAGGCTTGCTCTTTTTTCCACCAGTTCCCCCCAGAGATTCATGACCTGGGTATCTCCTGATCCTTCCACAGTTGTGGACTCCATCTTGTGGGCACTGATAAAGTGCAGGGATAAATCTCAGGATGATATTATGACATAGAAAAAGTGGAAGTAAGACAGCCGACTGCTTTTGCCATGGTGGAAACACAGTTGTCCACTTTGTAATTTCTAGATGCTTTACAGGGTCAGGAACCCAACAAGAGAGTCTTTGAAAATGAGAACCCTAATTGTCATCTCATTTGAGCTGGTATGGGTCAAAGTCGCTGCTCCACAGAATACATTTAAAAATTTTTTAAATTTAAATTTATTAAAAATTAAATAAGGTACCATTCTTCTTTCAGCAGGGGGAAAGTTGTTTAAGCATGCTTCTTCGAGAAACTAATAGGAAGTAATAGAAATGTGTTGGAAGGATATTTCTAAGCTTATAATTTGATTACTTTTTTTGGAAAGGTAATGATTTTATTGACAAATATTCCACATATAGTATTCTACAGTTCATTTATTTAAAGTATGCAGTTCAAATTTAGTCACAAAATCATGCAGTCATTATCACATCTGTAGAACATTTTTACCATCCCCTAACAAAATCTTATACCCTTTATTAGCTGATGTATTTCTATCTACTTTTCCCAACATAATCTTTTTCTTCTCATTTGCTCTTAACTGACTTCCTGGTTTTTATTTGAGAGCCTTTTTATGGCATTTGCTTTGGGCTTTAGATCTTTTGGTGTAGGATGGAGGGGAAGTTGAAGGGGGAGGGGAGGGGCTGTGTTAATAAGTATTCTCACAAGATTACCTGGCAGATCACACTAAAAATGGTTTTCAACAGGACCCTGAGAAAACATGTACCATGAGTGCCTGAGTCAGGATCTTACTTACCGTTGTTCCCCATAGAGAACCATGAAGTGTATTCACATTCAGACTTACTAATGAAAATAAGCCAACCACTGAATAAATACACCCTCTTTCCTCTTTTCACTCTCCTTTCTTCCTGACAGCTTTTTCTCTTTATCCTCCTGTCTTTCTGTCTTGTCTTATTTTGGTATATTCCTTTTTCTAGATTACCACAAGCCTTAATACCACAACAGCCTCTGTCCTCCAGTTTTCCATTGGTAAGTGTTTTTAGCAATTATAGCAATTTAACTTGGAAGTGTTTGTTTTAATCATAGTGTACCATCAGGAGTATAGTGCCAAATGCTTTTAGATTTAGAGAAGAGTCTGTCTTAACGTTGCTGTAAATAATTTAACACATTTTTAAAATGAAATTGAAAATTGTAAATGCTGCATTCTGTTCTCATTTCTCTCCAGCAGGGAGCAGTATTTAAGAATGATACAGATAATCCAAACCGTTTTAAAGTGATTTACATATGGACTTTGAATGTTTGTGATTATACTGTTACAGCAGTAGAATTACCTTACTGGTTGTGTTTTGCTCATATTAAAATTAAAAATCTGTTAAATTTCCTGCATTTTTACCGGCTGGTAGTGAAAGAGATAATTACTGTTCCCTGAGAGAAACCAGTCAGGACTTCATGTTTGACATAAATAATCTATGTTTGATTCAGACATGGATCATTTAAAAATGACTCTACCTGGCAATATTTCTTTTAAGTGCTTTTGCATTTGAGTTAAAAATTCCTACCTGAAGCATTCAGTAAAAGTAAAGTACCTTTTGATCAAGCGTTTGCAGTTTTGTTATCTTTGTTACTTTCCGTTCTAATTTCCAAAGGCATATATTAATAAGTACCATGTACAGGTTTCCGGTAGGAATGTTCTAGCTAAAGAAAGGTACTGCCTTTCTAGATGGGGGCCAGTTTTATTGATCTTGGTCCTGTAACATGGAAACCTCTTCCTGGCCTCTGCCTATGACATGAAGATTGCAGCAGCTATGCCCTGGGGACCCCTTCTTCCAGATCGCCCCCCAATCTCCCCACCCCCTTCTCGTCCTGATCACAAGGTAGGGGCTCACGCTGGTTGATTGTGCCTCAGAGCAGTTTTTTTCCAGCCATGTAGATGTCACTTTCTCATCTGCGGAGCCTGATTTAAGCATCTGTAAGTATGATGTGAAACTGCCTTGTTACAGTTTGGGCTGTTTTCTTCTCACATTGATAGCATGACTACAACAATTTACAGACTACTCAGAAGTCCATATGTGGTCATAAAGAAAGCGTTAGCAAAAACAAAATAATGAGCTTTTTTTTTTATGAGAGGGTTTTTTTGATCTATCAGCAAGTGCATCCCAAATTTTCTGTAAATGTAATACTTCTATAATCAGAAACAAACAAAGTTCATTTTTTCAAAGTTGGGGTGCTACAAAAACAATTTTTTAAATCCCTAGCATGATAGGCAAGTAACTTAGAGTTTCTTAACCAGAACCAATGTGTTTAAATTTACTGTGCTATTTATATTTTTTTAAAAAGCTGAAAATGTTTTCCTTTTTATCTGTATTCCAAGTATTTACTCTAAGTTTTTTGTTAGGGCAATGAATATTAATTTCAGATATTATCTTTAACCAAAGAAAGTATACTAGAGAATCCTCTTTAAAATATATGTTTCATGGGCACCTAGGTGGCTCGGTTGTGCGTCTGACTTCGGCTCAGGTCATGATCTCACAGTCTGTGAGTTTGAGCCCCGCGTCGGGCTCTGTGCTGACAGCTCAGAGCCTGGAGTCTGTTTTGGATTCTGCGTCTCCCTCTCTCTCTGCCCCTCCCCCACTTGTGCTCTGTCTCTCTCTTTCTCAAAAATAAATAAACATTAAAAAAGAAAGAAAGAAAAAAGAAACCATGTAGTGGCAAACCTCTAGTTATATAGTGTATAGTGGTGAGTGGTAGATTCAGTATAGTGGTGGACAGAGCTTTTCAAAAATGGTTTTGTGTATCTCATTATGAGTACTTGGAGTAGCATCATTCTGTTCACATGGATGGTGTGAGGGCTAGATGGGGGCATGCACACAGGTTTGAGAGATGTCATAATTGCATGAATTCATCCTCAGCTTTATTTAGTCCCGCAATAACCAAATACCAAAATAGCAAATGCAGCCAAATAGAAGCCATTGTATTTATACTCCTGTCAAAAATTATATTGAATGTGTTACTAAAAAAAAAAATTATATGTACACAATCATTTATATTTCTTTGTATGTTGTGGAATTATCCAAATCTGTACTAAGAGTGTGTTTAAATATGGCTAGATTTAGTGTCAATGCCTTGGAAATCCTTTAGGATGTTAAAGGTCATTGTGTAGTGTGATGATTCAGATGTATTAAAGACAATTTTCTAGGGAATTCTGTCATTATTTGTGGCTTCAGTGGTGAATTGCATTCACAATTGTGGACATATAACCACAATTGAATAAATTATTGCCTTGAAGCTTTTATATTGTGCTTGTAAACATTTTCAGTCCCATGACAAGCATTATCCAAGGGAATCCCAAGTACCAAGTCTATGAGTATGTGTATAGAAATGTCTTGGATTACTAAGGTTATCAAATAAACTCTATCATGTAATGCACTCCCAGGCCTTTCTAAATATATACACCTATACACACAGAGACATGCATGCACACACTTAAAAACATATGCATAAATATACAGGCTACCTTAACCAAATGAATTTTAAATTTAAAGCATCCTGAAAATACAACTCGGGAACCTGAACTTTATTGGGTTATCAATAGCTAAAGCATCAGGAAAAGTGTCCTAAAATGTTCTTAGAAGAACTTCTCATTTTTCCATTCCAATGAAAGATCTCATATCTATTTCTGTGCTGAAGCATTGATCTGCTATAACCCTCACTTGATTCATTAGGGTCTCCTAGTAGAATTTATGGTCCTAGCCTTACAGGTATTTACCTGTTTCCTTTAGATTTCCTCCGGGATACAAAGAAAAATTTGAGATTATGCCCTTGCAAACCGTTATCTTACAGGTGTCTCCAAACTGCCTTCTCAGGCAGTGTCCTAGGTCCAAGGGAAGTGCTGATGGTGTTTTTTGTCCTTCATTCACTTGACAACATGTCACTGAGTATTTGCTGTGTGCCTGCCAGCCTTTTCCTGAGCTAACTCTAACTATAGAAAGACAAGGAAAAAAAAAAAAGAAAGAGAAAAACGTTTTTACAGTGCTTAGTGGTTTGGTAGAAGGCTCTGGATACATACAGAACATGAAACCTCTAGAGAGCTGCCAGATTATTATAAACAGAGATGAACATGTGTACAGGTCCCCATGATGGCAGGTCCTTCACAGTAGAGCAGGTCAGTAGAGCAGGTCAGGCCTTCTGCCTTCTTAGAGAGGAGAATCCCTGAACCCCAACAACTGGAGTCACTGGAAAGGACAAAGGTTTTCCAGGTGAGGAGACAGAGTGACAGAAGCAAGGTATAGGATGGGAACATGAGTGTCCTCTCGGAGAAGAAAGACTGGCCAAAGGATGGCCATGGTCAATGTCAGAGAAAATTGTGTCCATTTGAAGAGTTAATATACATCACCGGGAGTTTTAAACTTAATAGTCAATAGAAGTCAGAAATGGCCTCTTTCTCTCCTGGGCAATAAAGAAATGTAATGAAATTAATTCTTAAGAAAGATCTTTTGGATAGTTGTGTTAAGAGCAAACTTGTCTCTTCCTTGCTGTAAGTCTACACTGACTCACTCAATAAGATCTTGCCAGGTACTATGCTTGTTTAGTTTAGCCTAGCTCTTTCTTCATATTAATAGAATTTGTAGGCCAAATGGGGATTAAAGGTAAAGCATTCAGAAACCTATGCCTTGAAGAACAGAATTTGGCTCAGGAGGTAAATCTGTCTTGTCCATCATGGTATTCTCAGCCCCTAGCCCAGGGACTCAAAATAAGTAGATGCTCATAAGTATTTCTTGCCTGAGTGACAGGTCACTATTGCAGAGACATCTGTAATAGTATGTAACCAAGTGCTAAATTGGTTCCATGCAGACATTTCATGCCAAGACAGGATTTGGACATGGTGATCTGAGGACCTCAATCAGTGGAAAAGTTGACCCAGAAGGAAACATAGAATCACAGTATAGCATGCTTTTAGTGAAACCCGTGGGCAGAAATATATATACATGAGTTTATCAGTTTGTTATTATTGAACTAGCTAGAATCTACTACTTGTTCATAATTTATAAAATTAGTACCTTTTTTCTTTGGTTTTACTTAGGAATATCCTAAAGATTTGGGTTTTGTGTGTGCATCTTTTTTACTGCCTTTTTATTTGTTTTTAACCATCTCAAGACAGAGGAGAGTCATTAAATTATAAATGTTTTATATTTACAGATTATGTCCTTAGAAGTAAATTGTTCTTGTATATACTGTATGTGCCACAGAGAGTCTCAGATATATGAGAGCTACTCATTTTGCATGAGCGTATTTTGAAAAATAAAAACTAGAAAATTATAAAAGTTAGAGATACTCTTATTGGTGAGTTGGAAGATTGCTTTGTAAAAGAAAAGTGATCTGGCATTATTTTTTCTTAAACAGTTATAGTGAATAAAATACTGCTTGTAAGAGGTATTGTACTGCATTTAGCCTAAGGGAAGCAGCTTTTCCCTCAAGCCTAATTCATAAACATCTTAATTACTCAGAACTCTTTTCAACAGAGAAAGTCTCTCTCTACTCTTAGAACAGCTAACTCACAGGGAAGAGAAATCGAGCCCTCCGTGTCTTGGTAGGAATTCTTGCCCACTTCCTCTGTGAGCTTCCTGAGCTCTGTTTCTAAATTAGACTCTCATTTTTTTCAGGAGTCACTCTCCTTGGTAAGTGAGTAAAACCTTGGGAAATTTATTATGAAATAGTGAAAACCTCTTCTAAAATCATAATCTCTAAGGATGAGACAAAATCTCTGATGACTTGAGCTCAAAACAGATATTAATAAAATAACAGAAGTTTAGAAAAATTAAGTGGTGAAATTGGTTTAATATATCTGCATTTAAGGTTAAATAACATGTTTTATTTGAGTGTTAGATTCTTGAATATAAAAGATGTTAAGATAAGTCTTGTTTATGACTTGATTTTTAGATCTTCAAAGATCTACACTAAGACAAAAACTGAAATCTTTATCTATAGAACACTTCTGTGTTATCTAAATTCGGTAAAGGTTTGGAACTGATTATGATTCAGGTGATCCTGCTTCTTCATCCTGGACTTGATTTATTCCTTTTCAGGGATTTCATATTTTAAAAGACCAGCTTAAGTAAACTTTATATGATTTCAATCCCGCCTCACCCCACATTCCTATTTTAAGTAATAAAAGGGAGGGAGTGTTCTCAAGCAGTGTAAAAATCTACTAAGCATAAGGCTCTGGCAAAGATCGTTGAGATTAATTATAAGTGTTCTTGAATTATTAAAACTGATAACTAAATAATTATCATCATGTGAATTAAAATACAGTTTGAAAGATACTGTGCCCTTTCCCTTTTGAAATATTTGATTCTTTGTCACTCACGTTGATGAGGCTTAAAAGATAAGTATCAGTAATTCATTCATAATTATGTTCTACTAAAATTTATCGAGTGCTGTTCTAGTAGAAGGATATAAGCAGTAAACTATAGGGTGAGAAATTGATCATTGGTATAGACTAAGTGGTCTCGCATTTGAAAGCTCCTTGGCCTAACCTGGTATCTCTGAATCTCCACTTCCTCCATATTTGATGATACCTACTTCATTCTGCTTTGATTTATACATTGGTTATTTCTGCACATCCACTTTCACCCTTTAAAGCTTAAATGTTTAAAGCCCCTTAGGGCTAAGTAGTGTACAAGTATCCCCCTTTGTTCATAGGGCAGAATTTTGCTCACAACTAGAACTAAGTCACTGTGGACTGTATTTGATTAAATTCATAGGTTAGGAAAGAGATTTAGTGATGTTCCACATTGGTGCTTAATATTATACTCATTCTCGACTGCTGGGGTGAGGGAGCATGCTGAATGAAATACATGGGCAATATTAGAACGTGATCTAAGCCAGCAATCTTCATTTTTTTTTTTAATCAGTCAAGGACACTTGACTGAGGATTCTTCTTTCAGAGAGACCTTTAGGATGTATGCTATGTATAATGTGATGTTTCTACATCCACTGTGGAGAAAGCCAAACCGAAGACACTGCCCAACCTGCAAGGACTTTATTTACCAAATAGGTGGGGGGGCTGGGGGGGGGGGTCCATGTGTGAGAAAAAGCCAAGAAATGGGTGCAGACCACAGAGAAGAGTGAGAGCACAGCCTGTTGGAAAATCCAGACAGAGGGAGGTCCAGTGGCAGGACTTTATCATTTGGAAGGGAGACTGCTAAGAGCAGGTGTGGTACTGCTTTAGAGGCTAATCACCACAATGAAGGTTGGAGACATGGAAGCCTGCAGGGAGACAAGGCAGAGGCCATTCTAAGACCTTAAGATCAAGGTCAAAGCCAGAATTGCAGCAAGGGTGGTAATGCTGAATTTTCAAATTGCTGGGGTTGGGGAGGGGCAGTACTTAACACCTGCTGCCTAAGGTGGGGATCAGTCCTAGAAAATGAGCCAGACCTAAGCACTAGGGCTAGGTTGTCTGGCCTTGGCCCTGAGAAAAGGAGGGCTGTTTGGCAGGGAGCCTGGCAAAGCCTGACACATTTTGCATTTCTCTTCCTTATGTTTCTCCCAGCATAGGATCTGTTGAAAGTTCTATGCTATGGGCTTGGGAAGAAACTTGCAAATGGGTGGGCATCCAAAAGTGGCTGAAAATAGCATCGTATTCCATAAATTGGGAGAGAATTGGTTCCTTTCTCTCTCATGATAGGAGTGGCAGTAAAGAGGAAAAAATAAAAATATTTTGGAACTGAGAGAATGGGAATAGGACTTAAAGAGAGAAAGGTACAAAAGGGGAGGAGGACAGCTGTTCATTTTATATCCTGTGGTCATTGTCCATCTGCCATAAACTGAAAGAAGTCACCTAATGATGTTTGGGGATTTCAGCCAAGGAAGTGACTAAGGGGCAAAATATTAAGTACAATAAATCACACACTGTCACATTTATTCAGTAAGAAAGGTTTGTAGATCCAGTAGCCTGTTTACTAACAAAGTCGGTCAAAACAAATTATTGCCAGTAGCCTCATTCTAAAGATAAACGAATACAAAACAGGAAGTAAGGACGAGTTGCTTTTAAAACCCAGCCCTTTTTCTACACCATAGAAGAGGTTTTTTGAGTTTAAAGGAAACATGTTTTGAGTGTAAGTACAGAATGTTTTTGAGGATTTTTACTGTTGTACTTTATTTGACCTCCCTTAATCCTTAATATCAGTTTTCAGTAGATGCTTAAAATGGACATTTTACTTCCATATAATGGTCCTTAACAGTACTGTCCTTGAAATACGCTACTTCAGCTAAAAATATGCAATAATCCCCCCTCAAAGGATATTTTTTGGTAGACAAAATAGAGGTGGAGACATAAACTCTCTATTTCCATATTCAAGTGATTGATTAACTGATTGATCTTTTGGGACAATCAAAGATTTTGGACATGTTGATTTCTCTAAGCTGACAATTTGTATTAATAAAATAATAATTTATCTCAACTTCAGTCATCCTATTTTACCAAAATTGAATTCCTTTGCTCTCGACACATCCAAGAGTTATTCGAGGATCTCCTCTCATGCGGAATGGAGCCGTTCTTAATTAAAGTCATATCTGTGGGCTCCTTTCAGTCACAATTCTCATCCCTGTCATTTGGGACTGAGAAGCCCCAGGATGCTTCCCAGGGCTGCCACAAAGCATTATCCGATACAGTAACCATTTTTTCCTTCCCTGCTTCTTACCCACAAATCAGACTGCTGCCCCTTTGGCTACAGCCCCTGAACTTCAGCAAGGCATGAGCTGCTGTCTTGGTACAGACACAGGCCAGGCGATCCCAGCCTGTACTTTATGAGAGCCTGAAGCAGCCCCACACAGCAGGACATAGCCACAGCGAGACATGGGGTAAACAGCTAACCAGATGCCTCCAAGGAGTGGGGGAGACTCTTGGCTCAACTGAGAACATCCCTGTTAGCCATGGTCTGAGAATTCGTAAAATAGTCCACGTGGGGCCAAATTCTCATCTTCTCAGGTAGATTTTTTCCCCTTTTCCGTGAATTCTACATTCCAAAGTACTCTGTGGACAACTGATGTACAAGAAGGTAATATGTAGTAAAAACAATTTGTTTCAAAGATTATAAGGCAAGAAGCTAGCTCACTACTAGAGTAGAAACATGATTACATTTTTACGAAATTTACAAACTAATGGAACAAATAGATATAGATGTGCCACATAACAAAACATAATGCACAGTACATAAAGGGTAATAAAGTTGAAGTTTTTGTTCTAGGAGAGAAATAAAAAACAAACATGAAAACTAAGAAACATTAAACCAGTTATCCTGGAAATTAGAGCATTATGTGCCTAAAATTGAGAGTCATCATTTAATGACTATTCATCAAGTAGTACTTTTATGCATGTTATCAAGATGTTGCTCTATTTATAGTAGGTTATTTTGATGTCATGGGCTAATTCCCTTAAGATATTTCTGGCAGTCTCAGTAACAAAGGAAATAAAAATCCAAGTGTAATGTAATCATTGTTCTACATTAGTGTGGTTACTGGAAATTAACATGCACAACTGCCTCCAGTAAAATATTTGAACAGAATTTTGTAAAACTATAGAAATATTGATCATCTGCATAATAATGATCTATGATTTGCTTCTGGCAGAATTATTTTGAAGAAGATGAATTACAAAATAGCAGATATGCTTTTCACTGTGTTTCTTGATGCTTTGGGGGACAGCGAGATTATTTACTCCTCAGTGAGAAGTACTGTCCTCAAAAATCACTCTTAGCAAGAAAAGGGTAGGTAACTGCCAGAACTGCTTATTTTACCAGTATCTCCAGGTTCTTCATCACATTTGTCACAATACAGAATGAGGCAAGTCCCTTTCTTGAATGCCCTGGTCTATAGTAACATGTAATATCCCCTGGGAATGACAGTGTCTAGCTTTTTAAAAGCTTCTCTAAAAGCTCCCCATTCATCTCTTCTCTCTTTCCATTCACTACAACCTCGAGTTAATGGTCCTGTCTTCCATTTATCTACCTTGGAAAGATGAGAAGATGGGTTGATCCTGTTAAGATTTGCACCGGTCATAGCAGGGAGTTCTAAGTAGCCAGATTACATCCATTTCATAACTTTATGATCTTTCTATATCAAATGCTGTGGTTTACATGCAGCTCCCGAAGCCCTGCTTGTCTCTGAGGTCTGAGTTTTGAGTAATGGCAGCAGCAGCAGTTGAGCTGCGGGAATCCTCAGCAGGGCTCCGTCCAAATACTCCTCCAGCCTTCAGTATTTATGGGCCCTGCTCTGCTATCCAGAGGCATGATTTCTGGCAGTGCTTTGCCCCCTCTATAAATTCTGTGAGATCAGTTCTTTCCTCCTTCTGGGGCTCTGTGCAACATTTAAAAAGGCAGCTTGTTTTTCAGGCAGAGCTTTGAGGAAAGCGGCAGCCTCCCAAGAGGACAGTAGCTCCTTCCATTGTTTCTGTTCTGATTTACTTTGTGAAGTCCTGGGCTTTGTGGAGAAGGGCATCACCAAATAAAAACAAAACTGCCCAGGCATTGGGAGACTAAAACCATGTGACTTTGCTTCTACTTTAAGAGTAAAAGGAAATAAAGGGAGCTTCTGGAGATGCAGGCTCACAGTCCCTAATCTGTAATTCCAAATGACAAAAAAACTTGGAAAAACCACTCGCCTATTTTTTTTTTAATTTACATGATGGCAAAGCCTAATGTGACCTGGATTCATCTGTCAGCAAGTCCTGATTTGAAATAATTTAAAGCTACTTATAATCTTTATGGATACGACTTACACGATCTTCATGCATTTCATTGCAGAAATACTAATGTGTTTGGTTGCAGAGGATTGCCCCAGACTTGCCTGGGGATGCAGCATAACATGTGGTTGTGCATATCACCTTTCTGACATCCGTAAATTAATTATGTAAGTAAGTAACTTGGATCCTGAAATTTGTCTTACCTCAAGGGATTATGGACCTGTGTGGCTGTGATCCTGAGGAAGGAAATAAATCTTAAATGCTTCATAGTAGAAATTACGAATATTATTATTTTTTAAGTGGCCTTGATTTTATACCAAATTAAACTATTTTTTTAAGCTGTTTAGTTTTTTAGGCAACCACCTGAGAGGGATGAGGAGAAATGGAAATGTTCATTTAGGAATTTTTGAAATTTCCTGGCCCTAGAAGGTATTTGTAACCTCCACACACGTATGTTATGCTCAATGGGCTATCGTGCAATGAACAGGTTTTCAATGCACTTACTAGGGGTTTCATTCATTAGCACATAATTGCTATTTGCTCATGGGCTTGTGTATTCTTGGCATTATGAACTCTAACAGTTTTTTGAGGTTTTCTCAGTCATATTCCAGAAAACAAGGCCCAGAAGTTACAGGTTCCTGAAGGTTACTGTAGGTAGGTTTCATTCAGGTTCATCTTTAACATACGCCAAAAGTGACTGGCGTGTGTCCAGTGTAAGCAAACAATTATTTAAAAGTCATTCCATCAATCTTAATGCAGTTATAATGTGATCATTTCCTTGGTAAGAATGTTTTGATTGAGCCAGATCTGCCTTAAGTAATAGAGAAGAAAATGATAACTTTTTGTTCTCTTTTTCAATGCTGTCCTGCATTAAAATACATTTATTGCTTGAATATGCCATGCTAAGCAAAGTAGAAAATGAACTATGTAATCTAGACTTCTGTGCTTTAGGACCTGTGATTTAAGACATTTATGAAATGCAGGAAGGAACATAAATGAAGTACCTGCTCTGAACAGGGGTGAGTCTAGGTTGTGTGAGTCTACATTTGAAGCTTATATAATTTTGGGTAAGGCTAGAATCTCTCAAAGGAAAAATACACAGCACTACACATTCAAAATTAGATGCAAATGTGAATGTTTATTTAGAATGAGAAAAAAGGGATGCCTGGGTGGCTCAGTCAGTTGGGCATCCGACTCTTGAATTTGGCTTAGGTTATGATCTTGCGATTCATAGGATTGAGCCCATGTCAGGCTCCCTGCTAATAGCACAGAGCCTGCATGGGATTCTCTCTCTCCCTCTCTCTCTCTGCTCATGCGCTGACTTGTGCGCTTTCTCTCTTTCTCAAAATAAATAAACTTAAAAAGAATGAGACAAGAAATCACAACAAATTACAAATTTTTAGAAGCTAACAATACTCTAAAATCACAAATCCAGAAATGTAATATCTTTGTTAACTAAATGAAATGCTCTATGATACTTTTTTCCTTGAAATTTTTGGCTGCATATTCTTTTTTTTAAAATGCCTGTTTATTTTTGAGAGAGAGAGAGAGAGAGAGACAAGCCCAAGCGGGGGAGGGACAGAGAGAGAGAGGGAGACACAGAATCTGAAGCAGGCTTCAGGCTCTGAGCTGTCAGCCCAGAGCCCAACATGGGGCCCAAACTCACAAACCGTGAGATCGCGACCTGAGCCGAAGTCGGAAGCTCAACTGACTGAGCCACCCAGGCGCCCCCTGGGGGTGACTTTTTAATGTAGAAGGTAAGGCAAAATGCCTGTGTTGTTTGCTTTCTTTTTCTCTCATGGGAAAAAGCCTACGTCAGATGCCTAACCAACTGAGCCATCCAGGTGCCCCCTGGCTGCATATTCTTAAATCACCTCTTCAAATGACAATTTATAATATTTTCTATAAAGGGAATAGAAAGATAATTCTGCTTCTAGCTTCGTGGTTCAGAGGGGGTTTTTTGGTAATTATTAACATTTTACCTTCACAACACCTTATTGATAACATCATTTAAATGTTTAGGATCATTATCAAATTGAAAAATTGTTACCTTCTTTCAGGTATGAACTGTAAGAGTTCAGGGCTTTTTCTTGTATAGTCACTAAGCATAACTACTGTTGAATTCCCATCACTTGTTAAAGAATTTATCACCATGGTCCTTGAGTCACAATGCTAAGTATGTCAGCACAGCAGGCAGAAGGAATATACCTGGAAGCTCTTTCTATGCTGAGAATGTGTACACTATAAAATGAAAGCAACCTGTGTAAGTACATCACCATATCACACTAAACCAAAATAACCTTATTTTCAAACTCAGCTCCCCTTAGCTGAATCTCAAAAGCAGCCACGGCCACTCCAACACTATCGGAAATGAGGGGAATATGGTGAGGGAGTAGTCAGAATGCAGATGGTGGTCTTGACCAGTATTATAAAATATGGCCCTGTAAGCACATTACTAGAGATCCTCCCAGGGCCTTGGAAGTTGCTCACAAAAGGGAGGGGGCCTGAAGGTTGACCTTCATCAGCTTCATAGTGAATCTACTTCTGTCTACACTGTTACTATCTACACTAACATGTTAGAATTGAGCATTACATTGATATATGTTATTTTGATGTGTCTTTGTTTACATTCTGATAAACTTATTGTCATTTCCAGACTTTCCCTTTACTTAATATTCTGTTGTTTTGCTTATCTCAGAACTCCTATGTAAGACCATGGAGATTTATTTTTTTTAAGGTTTATTTATTTATTTTGAGAGAGAGAAAGAGCACAAGCAGAGGAGGGACAGAGAGGGAGGGAGAGAGAGAATCCCAAACAGGCTCCACACTGTCAGCACAGAGCTAGATGTGGGGCTCCATCTCACAAACTATGAGATCATGACCTGAGCCGAAACCGAGAGTCAGGTGCCCAACAACTGAGCCATCCAGATGCCCCATGGAGATTTCTATATACTGCTGCAGCTAGTGTTCTGATTCCCAATAAATTATTAGTCCTTAAAATCATGAATGCAAAATAATGCTTTTTTAATGTAGATATTTTACAGCATGTATTCTTTACCCTCTTAATACCATACAGCATGTTTCCTTGTCTTAAGACTCATTTTTATTGATGAACAACTTTTGCTGTTGGTATAAACAGGGAAGGGAAAAGAGCACTGAATCTCAGGAGTCAGGCCATACAGTCATCCCTGCCAGTTGACCTTGCCACATAAGCTTAGGCAAGTGGTGGAGGCTGTCTGGACCTCTGGCAGCTCATTTGTAAAGTGAGAGTATTCATTTTCATGACTCTCTTCCCACCGGGGTCCTAAATCCTAGGACTGGGTGACAAGAATGAACTGGTGTTAACTAGGAATACACTTTGTCTGAAAGTATGGTGATGGCATCTGTTCTAGTTAAGGCAGCCCCCAGTGAAATACCAAAGTACTTACCATATCCTTATTCAACCAATTATGGTTAACTTAAACTTGTAGCTTGTTCTATCATGAGGAAAAGATATTAAATAGAGGGACATCAAGTGAACCATGTAATGTTGTCACCCAAACAAACCTCAGCACGGGAGATCAAACGAGCTGCCCCTCTGGCTCTTCCTACAAGAGCATCGGTCTCTGTGCTAATAGACTGAGGCTGTAAGTCCACCCCATCTCCTTAATCTGCTGTGAAGCACACAAAAGACATAATAATAAGAGTACATTTACCATGATGAGCACTGAGTAATGTATAGAATTGTTGAATCATTATATTGTATACCTAAAACTAGTATAACACTGCATATTAATTTACTTAAATAAATTTTTAACTTTTTAAAAATTTTTTAATGTTTATTTATTTTGAGAGACAGAGGGTGAATGCAGGAGGGGCAGAGAGAGAAGCAGGCTTCAGGCTCTGAGCTGTCAGCACAGAGCCCAGTGTGGGGCTCAAGCCCACGAACTATGAGATCATGACCTAAGCTGTAGTCAGACGCTTAACCAACTGAGCCACCCAGGTGCTCCAAATTTTTTAAATAAATAAATAACCATGGGAGAGAAAGTGAGAAAAAAAAATTTAATTTTTAAATAAAACATTTTTAAAAAGATAAGAAAGAGGAGGAGGAGGAGAATGGTATCGTATTTCCAAAAGACTCTCTTCCTGGAATTTAACAGATTCTTTCCTAGATTTATTTCAACCATGTTTTTCAACAACTGTTCACTGAGCTCCTCTTCCCTGTGAAGCAGCTCTCAAGGCACTGGAGAGACAGGATTTACAAGACAAAATATTTGCCCTGGTGGAGGTGGCATTCTGATGGGGGTGCTGACAAATGAATGTGTCAGCGAGTAATAAATGTGATGAAAAAATAAGTCAGGGGTCAGCAAGTGAGGGGTAGCATTTTCTTGGAGGTGGCTAGGAGAAGGCCTCTGAGCTGTAACCCTTGGACAGAGGCCTGAAATGTGCAAGAGGGTCAGCTTGGCAGAAGGAACAGCCAACACAAGAGCCATGCAGACTGCCATTGTGTCACCACAAGAGCCTTGAATAAATGTACTAAATGATATTCTTAAGTGGGAAAGGTGGTTCAAAGAGTATGCATTTCCTACTGTTACCTAAATGACAGCCAAAGTCAACAGAAACGGGACTTTGTCACAAGAATGTTAACTGGGTTTTTGAGTTTGCATGTATCTCTGACATAAGAAATACTTTCGATAATTGGTTGACTCATCAATTAATTGGTGGATTGCTAGATGAATCATCTTAGCCTGGCTTCCTGTAACAGAAGTGGAAAGTTAGTTGTCTATTTTTTTCTAAATTATACTAGGGATAGAGCTATTTAAATATAACCAGGGGTAGAAGTTGATACCAATTTCAGTTGTAATTTTATTTTATTTTTGTATTTTAAGTTTATTTATGTTGAGAGAGAAAGTGCGAGTGGGGAAGGGGCAGAGAAAGAGGAGAGAGCGAAAATCCCAAGCAGTCTCTGCACCGGTAGCAGGGAGCCCCATGCAGGGCTTAAACTCGTGAACTGTGAGATCACGACCTGAGCTGAAGTTGGACACTTAACCAGTGGAGCCACCCAGGTGCCCCTAGGTTGTAATTTTAAATTGAGGAGAATGATTCATAGATCAGACTAAGATTACAATAAAATATTTTTTAGAATTACAGTGATGAGGCTCTAACAGTAAAAGGAAGCAGCCATAGAGAAATAAGCCTTGCCATTCTTTTTATTCTTTCACTATTAAATAACAAGTACTAGGTACTGTTTGACACTTGTAAATATTAATGGTTTCTCTATGGCAATGATTATTTCAGAAACAGATTTACAAGTTATTACAGAATTTGTTACTTAGAATACAGATGTGGATTACCTGGCATCTTAAATTTAATCCTGGTTGCCGTATTATATCAGGTTCATGCTTTTCACATAATTAAAATTGTCTAAATTGGGAAATGTGAGGATATTGCTTTTTTTGGAATGCAGTTTTTTTTAAATCTCTTTAAAATGCCTTCGTATAGATTTTAAAGCAAACGACAAAGAAACTCTTTGGGAGAAGGTTAATCTTTGTGTTTGTTCTGAAAACCCAGTTAGGAGTTTATCACATTGATCTTGGGGGTGAGAGGTGATCTAAGGAGGCTGTGATGAAGGTAAAGGAAACGTATAGATTTAATAAATATGTAGGAAGAGGGTCCAGAGGCTTGGGTGGCTGGCCGCAGGGCAGGGAAAGGAGGAATGTTTAGGGAACCTGCAGAGAAATGACACCCAAGTAAACATGTTTCTTCTAGATGCAGTGTCACTCAGCTCCTACCATAAAACCTGAGAGCTGAGTTGGTGACTGGAGGGATATTTAGGCTAGAGGTGGCTCTGTCCTTCAGGCTTTTCTCTCTACACCAAAGACCAGCCATTATGGTTTCAAGTCATAAGCCTGAGTAGAAGTAGCAGTACAGAAGCCCATCCCAACCTGTTGTGACCAGGTGAAAATGTAGCACTGTTTTTTGTTTGTTTGTTTTTAAGTGTGTTTTTGTTCACCAAACGCAGTACAGTGAAGTGGTCAAAAGTGTGGGTTCTGGTCTATCTAATTCTGAATTTCATTTACCACCCCCCCCCCAGTACACTTCTCAACTTCTCTTTGCCTCAGTTTCCTCATTTGCAAAGTAGGCATGCACATAGTGGTACCTACCTGTTCATAGCAACCGTTATTGTTCTCTTGAGTTATTAGAATGTATTTTCTTGATGAGTGCTACTAAAACTCTACCTGATCAGAGTTTCTGTTTTGTTTGGATGCTAGGAACTGTAAAACCAAGTTTTCAACTCTACTCCAGCAATTCTGTGGCCCTTAGGAAATGTATCTGCTTATACTGCTTTGTCTTGCTATCCTTCTCCCAGAGCACCTTCATTTCTTATCAGGTAGACTCTTCTCTTCCCCACTCATGCATTTACCAGTGATGCTAACAAACAAGTAGTTTATTCATTTTGGTCTCAGTTTTTATTTCCATGTTGAATGCATAGGATTTCCACTGAAGAGCCTGGAAATAGCACAAAATAAAAGAAGCCATAGGAAAAATGCACTGTAAGTTCTTTGATAAGGAGCAATTCAATGTAATATTTAGCCCGTGAACAAATATGGTCAGAAATGTGCTCCTTTTTCTAGGATAAATGAATTTGTGAAGTGAAAAAAAAAATCGAATCATAACTGAAATCTTTTAAACAGTATGAGCCAAGAACTGCTTTATAGGCCCTGTTCATGTGTTAACTCCTTACTGTTCACAACAGTACTATGAAGAGATTGCTATTATTATTTATGTTTTACGAATGTGGAAACTGGGCACAGAAAAGCTAAGAGATTTGCCTAAGGTCACACAGCTAAGAAGGGTCCAAGCCCAGATTGCAGCCTAGGCAGCTTGCCTCCCCCATCCTCTCCTATCTGCTGTGCATGCTTTCCTCTCTGAAAGATAGCTTGTATCAGAGGAAATTTCACTCTAAAAAAATTATATAGAACTATCAGTAATGCTAACATTGAATTTATTATCATGTGGACTTCCCTCATGTGAGACAAATTAAATAAGATATGTTTAAACCTATATGACACGTTAACCTGCACCTACCATCAAAGATTTTCTCAATCCATAACATTACAATTAAGAGTAACATTTTTCGGGGTGCCTGGGTGGCTCAGTCAGTTAAATAACATTACAATTAAGAGTAACATTTTTCAGGGCGCCTGGGTGGCTCAGTCGGTTAAGTGTCAGACTTCAGCTCAGGTCATGATCTCACAGTTCATGGGTTCAAGCCCCACATCAGGCTCTATGCTGACAGCATGGATCCTGGAGCCTGCTTTGGATTCTGTGTCTCCTTCTCTCTCTGCCCTTACCCCAGTCATGGTCTCTCTCTCTCTCTCTCTCTGTCTCTCTCTCTCTCTCTCTCTCTCTCAAAAATAAATAAACATTTAAGAATTTTTGAAAAAAAGAGTAACATTTTTCAGGGTGCCTGGCTGGTTAAGTCAGAAGGACATGTGACTCCTTTTTTTAAAAAAAATTTTTTTAATGTTTATTTTTGAGAAAGAGACAGAGAGAGAGAGAGGGATACAGACTCAGAGGCAGGCTTCAGGCTCTGAGCTATCAGCACAGAGCCCGACACAGGGCTCGAACCCATAGACCGCAAAATCATGACCTGAGCCAAAGTCAGACGCTTAATCAACTGAGCCACTCAGGCGCCCCGAGAACATGTGACTCTTGATCTTGGGGTCATGAGTTCAAGCCCCATATTGGGTGTAGAGATTACTTAAATAAACAAATAAACTTTAAAGAAAAGTAACATTTTTCTATAAGGTTACAATTGTCTTAAGTTTCTTCCTAAATGTAAAAGTGTTTTTTTCCCCTTAGACCAGTGTGTTAATCTATTCAAATATTCAACAGAATTTGTTTCAACAGAAACAAAACAAATCAACTTAAAGAGACAAGATAATGCCACAATCAAGAAGATATTGCATTTGAGAAACTTTTTAATACAGTAGAAAATGATTCCTGATGGGGAGATCAGAACTCGTGCCTTGGGGGTGATATTCTGTGTGGCTTATGACTACCTTGTATGACTTTGCAAATTGCTCGTTTTCAATTTTGCTGGGCCATTATAATAAGACTTTACTAATAAGCAAAATCATTCATCTGGCTGTCATTGTTCTTCACATTACTTTATCTGGCTGATAAAAATGTGCCATAATTACTGGTGTAATTTGTCTCTGATATTTTTATTCTGAAAGCAGACTGGATTATGGAACCGTTTAAGTCATCTTAGGGCATTTTCTAATTAATTTGTGGGAATTATTACCCTGTTGACTATACAGCACTACCAGTTAATCTGTGGTGAGGAAGTACGCAATATAGATATTCTAAAGTATGCTGTCGAGTCTCTTTATACTTTGACTCTTTCAGGCAAGTCAAAAGTCCTTAAGTCTCATCTACTGTTACAGTACCCTTTTTCACTAGAAACTCCACTCAGTAAAAAGGAAGAAATGGAGAATTTGAAGTAAAAACATTACGCCAAACTTCTTTGTGATCCAGCCAGAATTTATAGAGCTCCTACTGTGTACCAAGCGCTGTTGCGGGTACTAGGGACATAAGTAATGGGCACACATAGTTCCTACTCTGGAACTTGCATCCTAACAGGATATGGACGATGAGCCAGTAAATAATTAAATAAACAATAAATGTAAATACTGGTGGTACTATGAATAATACAAAACTGAGTGATAAAATGGAGGTTGGCGATTGGGATAGACCTCTTCAGATTGAGTGCTCAGGGAAGGCTTCTTTGAGGAGGTGATATTTGCACAGATACCTGAGGGAGAGGAGGGAACCAGTCGGGAAAGATATGAATGGAACGAGGAGACAGTAGGGTGTGAGGAAATTGACAAAGTGAAGGAGCACAGAAGCCCTGGGATGGAGTGTTCAGGGAAGAGAAAGAAAGTCCAGGGCACTTTATGGCTTGAATGTAGTAAATGAGAGGCAGTATGGTACAAGGGATGATCTAAGATGTACAAGACTGCAGATCACCAAGGATTTTTGTGTATCATGGTGAGGAGCTCATCCTTTCGTTCCTAGTGTGCTGAGAAGCCTTGAGAGGTTTTGAAGCAGGGAATAGAATGTCAAAAAATTTTAAAAGACTCCTCTGTTTTTGTTTTGTTTGAGAGAGAGAGAGACAGAGAGAGAGAGAGAGAGAGAGAGAGAGAGAGGTAGAGATTGCCCATGTGAGCAGGGGAGGGGCATAGAGGGAAAATCCTTAACAGGCTCCACACCCACCATGGAGCTGGAAATGGGGCTGGATCTCATGACTGTGAAATCATGACTTGAGCTGAAATCAAGAGTTGGACTCAGGGCACCTGGGTGGCTCAGTCAATTAAGCGTCAACTTTGGCTCAGGTCATAATCTCACAGTTCCTAAATTGGAACCCTGTGTCGGGCTCTGTGCTGACAGCTCAGAGCCTGGAGTCTGCTTCAGATTCTGTGTCTCCCTCTATCTGCCTCCCTTTCTCTCTCTCTCTCTCTCTCTCTCTCTCTCTCTCTGTCTCTCTCTGTCTCTCTCTCAAAAATAAATAAATGTTTAAAAAAATTAAGAAACAAAAAGAGTTGGACGCTTAACTGACTGACCCACCCAGGTGCCCCAAAAGACTACTCTGTACCCCCTAATTGCTGTGTGGATGATGGATCACAGGAGGATAAAAGGGGAGCAAGAAAACCATCAAGACATGTTTATGACTTGATAGAGGTGTTAGCAATAGAGAGGGACATAAGCTGAACAGTATTTTGGAGGCAGAACTCCCAGCACAGTCAGATGGGCTGAAATGGGAAGTGAGGCAAAAGGAGGAATCAAAGATGACTCCTAGGGGTTTTTTTTTGTTCATTTGTTTGTTTGAGCATCTGGTGTGGTATCATTTGAAATGGAAAGACTAGTGGCTATTCAGGAGGTGGAACACCAGTACTTCCGGTTTTGACTTAATGAGTTTGAGATATTCATTAGGAATGATAAACGGCAGTTTGGATTTGCAAGCATGAGTCTCATGGGAGATACAATCCTAGGTATTATCTGTTGTAGATGTTATTTAAAGCTCTGAAAGCGGGAAAGACCATCAAAGGAGGTGGTGTAGGTAAGAGAAGAGAAAAGCACTAAAATAGTTTGAGGTCAGGAAGGAGATGGGAAATGAAGGAGACTGAGAAGCAGCAGCCAGTGATGCAGCAGAAAAATTGAGAAGGTGGTGGAACCCAAGGGAAGAAAGTATCCAAGAAAAAGGGAGAGATCGACTGTGACAAATCCTCCTGAGAAGTAAAGTAACTTGAAATTGGGATCTGTTAATTTGGCAACATCCATCCGCCAGTGACCTAACCAAGCGTAGTTTCAGTAGAAACCTGTCTGGGTGGCAAAAGAGAATAGGATGTGAAGATTTATTGACCATCACTGGATAACCCCTTTGAGTTTTGCTGTTCAGGGGAACAAAAATAGAATGGGAAGGAGCAGAAGGAGGGGTGACATCAAGAAAGTGTTTTTTTTAAGTATTTATTTATTTAAAAAATTTTTTTAATGTTTATTTATTTTTGAGACAGAGAGAGACAGAGCATGAATGGGGGAGGGTCAGAGAGAGGGAGACACAGAACCTGTAACAGGCTCCAGGCTCTGAGCTGTCAGCACAGAGCCCAGTGCAGGGCTCGAACTCACAGACCACGAGATCACAACCTGAGCCGAAGTTGGACGCTTAACTGACTGAGCCACCCAGGCGCCCCAAGTGTTTATTCATTTTTGAAGTGGGGGCAAAAAGAGAGGGAAACAGAGAATCCCAAGCAGGCTCCGCGCTGTCAGCATAGAGCCCAATGTGGGGCTCAAACTCATGAAGCATGAAATCATGACCTGAACCAAGATCAAGAGTCAGATGCTTAACAGACTGAGCCACCCAGGCACCCAAGAAAGTCTTTTTTTTTTTAAAGATGGGAGGTGCTTTGTATGTTTCGATGATATTTATATGACGATAGAAATGACCCAGGAAACTCAGGGGGAGAGATGAATGATGCAGGAAAAAGAAAGGGGAAATTTCAAGGAGCAAGAGGAGATGGGATCTAGGCCATATGAGGAAGATCACATTGGTTAGAATAGAAACACTTCCTCCCCCAGAACAGGAGGAAAGCAGAAAACACTGGTATGATGGGTAGAGAATATGATACATACACATTTGTGGGCAAAAAGATGAGGGCATTACTCTCTGTGTTTCTGGTTTTCTTCACTACATGTATTGCACTATTAACCTAATAAGAATGAGCTCAGACTTAAGATTTTATGTTAAAATTCTGAAAAATTAAAAAAAAAATTACCCAGTATTTTTATATTAACTTGATAATACAAAGCAAGTTATTAAAAAAGCACAAAGGCCTGTGCACGAAGTCAATAGCACAAATCCAGGACATCATTAGTGAAGTGTTTTATTGCAAGGCAGTTTCAGGGCATAATGTAGCTATCTGCTTTAGCAAAGCAGGGAAGATGGCTTCTATTTATATTTCAGTGCATATATTTCTTAAGCCATAGGACAAAATTTAAGACAATACTAGACTAGAAACGTTTTTGGTGAAAAATATCCATCACTGTCTGCTGTGGGGTTGACTAAATAACCAATAACGATGTAAATGAAAGCTACCGTAAATAACTGTAGGTTTATATTTATCCTTTATCAATTTATTTGTCAATTTAAAATCAAGACTTGACAACCAAGGCCAACTGGAAACAACATTGATGGAAGTGCCTTTAACACAAAATATCCTGTCCTCCCCGAAACTGTGGGCATTTCAGTAATTTTTGTATGTGTAGCTCTACATGAGAGCCAGATTTCTTAGACTGTTGAATTGGGATCCTCCATAATTCCTAAAATTTCACTAATTTTATTTTTGAACACAAAACTTCAGGAACGCTTAATCATTCTGTAGGTTACTTGTACCCTTGCTGTGGACAGAAATGAAAATATACGGACTGTCCTCATTTGCCTGTCAAGAACCAAATAAAGTATTTGGGTTTTTTTTTTTTATGGGAGAGAGAGAGATTGAGAGAGCACATGCATGCATGCACATTAGCTGGGGGGAGGGGCAGAGAGAGAGAATCCGAAGTAGGCTCCATGCTGTCAGCACAGAGTCCAACATGGTCTCCATCTCATCGTGAGATTATTTTTTTTCTTTAATTTTTTTAATGTTTACTTATTTTTGAGAGAGCTAGAGATAGAGTGTGAGCAGGAGAGGGGCAGAGAGAGAGGGAGACACAAATTCTGAAGCAGGCTCCAGGCTCTGAGTTGTCAGCACAGAGCCCAATGCAGGGTTCAAACCCATGAACCGTGAGATTGTGATGTGAGCCAAAGTCAGACGCTTAACTGACTGAGCCACCCAGGCGCCCTTCATCATGAGATCTTGACCTGAGCTGATATCAAGAGTTGGATGCTCAACCAACTGAGCCACTCAGGCACCCCAAAAATGTTTGGGTTTTTAGACCAGCTAAAGTCCATCAGTGGCTCTCAGACCATACTTGTATAACCATGATCCTGAATTATCTTCCCTCTTTCCGCTGTTCTTTAAATCCTTGCAGATTTGCTACATTAGAGTGAAGGATTACATTGGAAGGGATCTGAAGGGGAGAAAATAGATCTGTAAGAAGAGGTTATTTTGCATTTGACATTTGAGTTTGTCTTTCCTTTCCGATTTTAAATTTCAGTGTTGGCAATTAAAGATCTTTGATTTAAGAGGGGAAAGAAAGAGGTACCTGCTGCAGGTGGCGCCTGGTTATTACTGTCTCTTCACTGTGTAAAAGGTGCTTTGAGGTATGATAGCTCGGCACCACAGCGGATGGGAGCAGGGGGTTGGGGGTGGTATTACCCACCTGTGCACATGGACACTGATGAACTCTTTCTTCCCCTCATCCCAGAGTCAAGTAACCATTGTCAGTCTGGGCAGTGAAAATCTTATTCTGCGGGCTGAAGGCTATGTGACGGTGGGGTTGTAATTCAGAAGGGTTTCTGTGAAGAAAAATTGTACCCAATATATGGTGAACAAGTACACTCAGAGTGGGAGTGGGAAATTGTTTACTCGTTGGACTGGTACCATTTAAAAAAATATTTTTTAGTGTTTGTTTATTTTTGAGAGAGAGAGACAGAGACAGAGACAGAGACAGAGACAGAGACAAAGCACGAGCAGTGGAGGGACAGAGAGGGAGACACAGAATCCAAAGCAGGCTCCAGGCTCCAAGCTTTCAACGCAGAGCCTGATGCGTCGCTCGAACCCACGAGATCATGACCTGAGCTGAAGTCGGACACTTAACCAACTGAGCCACCCAGGTGCCCCTAGACTGGCACCATTTGGAATGAGAGTTTGGTGGGGGTGGCCTCAGAATGAGGCAGATATCCAGAGCTGACTGGTTCTCTTGGGGATACTTCTTCCAGCTCAGGCTCTCCCTCTTCAGTTCCCTGGTCTTGGGCAGCACCTCTTCTCTGCCTGGCCCCTCATCCCCCATCCCCCATTCCCCAGTCCCAGTTTCCAGTTGTCTATCCCCATGTTGGAGTTCCTTTCCGTGTTTGACCATCTTTTCACGTGGGAACCCTTTCCAGTGACCAGGGCTAGTTCTGTTCTCCAGGGTACATGTTTGGTCTCTAGGAACTGTGCATCTTTCTCCCACCAGGGGGTGGGTTCCCTAATGAGGAACTGCTGAAGGATTATAAGCGGAGAGGTAACCGGATTCAGTTTACTTGTAGGAAGAGCACTGGCAACAATGTGGCTGGGTAAGGACACGTGAGGCTGGAGACAGGGAGGCTAACTAATCACTACTGCAGAGTCCTGGCAAGAGCTAATGAGGGTCTATTGACAACAGCAAGGAGAAGATGGATTCATAAAAGTATTGATATTTTAGATATGAAAGAATTTAATGACTAAGTGGCTGAGGAAAAGTGATTCACCTGCCAGGTGCCTTTGTGTTTTATGGGTACATCATAAACTAAATTTCGCCACATTGAGATGGTGGCGTAAGGAGATGGGGAGAGAAGACCTATTTGGACACGTTTTTATTCTGATGTTTACCAGCTTTCCTTCTCTCTTCATTTGTAAACAATTTGCAAGGAATTGCCTCCTGTAAGGCACATTTTTGATTATCATTTGTTCTACCCGTTCCTTTTTCAGGGATGCACCTCTGACACATTTGCTCTTAAGAGCTTATGGTGTATACAACATGAAGGAGGCACATAAATACCATTTAAATTCTTTAGGCTGATTTGAACTTTGTTTTGAAATAAACAGATTTTCTGCCAGTCCCTATTCTTGTTTGTATGGAAGTTTGTCCCACATAATCCTGGCCGCTTCCAATTCCAGCCTCACAACTTGATATTTACTTTAAGCAGCTGCTTATGAAAGGTAAGATTTAGGAGTGATGAGAAGCGCATAAGGTGGGCTTCTGTTTGAGCTTAGGGTTGCCGGGTAGCTGTCCTCTGAATACCCTTTCTTGCACCCACATTTTGGCCGTGAGAACAAATCTGGGAAAACTGCCGTTTGGCCTTTTAGCACATTGCCAGCTTTGGCGATTGCAGACTAACTGATGTTGTACTAAACACCACTGAAATAAAATAAATGAGTCTATTAAAGCTTGGAACTCCTGAGAACTACACATGTAAAAACCGTCCACAGATGCCATTTGCTGAAACTGAGGCTCCTCTAGCAGATGGGTAAAACTGAAACATAAATTGAACTATTTATTTTTCTGTTGGTTCATTTGTTTTTAATATGGTATGAAAAAAATCCTGCTATTCGGTTACAAGAAACTTCTGGCATATGTTTTCATGGCTGTTTCGGGTATTCTGAGAAGATCTTTGAAATTCTAACTTATGCTATGTGTTATTATATGAATTCATTGAATGTGTAGAAACAAACCCTTGTCAGAGTTTTAAAAACTTTCTTTGGTCACATTTCCAATATGGAAAATCATAGTGACAAATAAGTGTTCGCTATGGGACATAACATCTCTCTTTTAAAATCTTTAATGTTGGGCTATAGTAGAATAGTATCAGTCATATCTAACAGTTCTCATCCATTTAGTACTTGAATTTTTACAGGATTTTAGTTTCTTATATGCTGTCTAATCATTTAAATAAGACCCACACTGAAGAAGAATGGTGTTTAGTCCTCGTGCAGTTTAATGACTTATATACTATTTAATGCAATCACTATTAATTGATATTAACTTGCAAGAACCACGATGGCATTATTAATCATTCTGTAATATTTAGATATTTTTGGCATAGAGCTAAGTATTTATTTTGTAACTTAGTTTAGAATTTTGTGTATCTGTAAAGAAATCTGAAAAATTTGTTTGCCTTTTTCCTGATTCCTAAAGTTATTTATCAAATAGTATTTATCAGAACCGATCACAAGAAATTTCAGCATAATTGGAAGAATGGGGAAGCAATTAAATAAATATTTAAATGGTTACAAAGTTATCTCACATTTATCAGGAAGGATGGTATGCAATTACACTGTTTTTTTAACTTTGAAACTTACTGTTATTGCTCTTTACAGGTTCAGGTTCATGTCGCTTTAGTTACTCAGACCCCAGCATCATCGTGTCATATGCCAAGAATAATACCGCAGACTGGATTCAGCTTGAGAAAATTAGGTTTGTTATCATTTAAAGTAGTTTCATAAATTCTGATGTAGGTGGATTTCTACTTCCCTGTTTGCCTTCATTCTACCATCGAATTTATGCTTCATGGTTAAAAGTAGTCTGGTTGTTAATTATGTTGAATTACATGCCTGCACATATTATTATCTGCCCTATTTGAAGAAGTATTGGTAAAAGTGTCATTTTCCATTCAGAATCTCCCACGGTTAGTAGAAGCTATAACAAACTATTTTTGGTTAAAGCACATTTGGGAGAATAACATTTATGACGGAACCCTCCACAAAGTAACATTACCCAGCTCTCTAGGTGGCTTGGCTAGTTGCTGGTTTGGAGACCTAGGACCATATGAGATTACCACCTAAATTTCTCCCAGTCTGTGATGGTAATGAGTTAATAGCCACTGGGGCTTTTGCGTTGAATGTTTAGTTCTGTCGTTTCCCTTCCAGCTTCCCAAAGGCCAGTTCTAAAATTCTATTAACATAATTGTGATGTAACTGGTGGTCATTTTATTACATTTTTTTCATTAAAAAAAAATCCCTCGATAAGAAAATGAGGTAGGATGCTTAAGAAGCAGCTCGCTCGAGTTGAAAAAATGTTAAGTTAGCAAAACTCAAATGATACTTACAACTTCTGCAGAGCTTGAATCATAAAACAGCATTCAAAATGGATGCTTAATTTTAGGTCTAGTAAGATATTTAAAGGAAAAAACTACCTTGAACTTTTATAAAGTAGTTATCCTGATTGATTTAGTTCTTAACTTAGTACCACTGAAGTAGAACATTTTCCATCAGTCTTGTACAGGTTTTTTTACATGCTAGTTTCCTTACCATATTTCTGTGTTGGAACAATTCTGATTTATTAGGGAGGAATTGTAAATATTAGGTTCTTAGTGCTTAAAACTAAACTAATCTGCCCACAGTTTCCAGTAGTATTTCAGATTTATAAATTGTCATATGTCCAAGATCTACTTCAACCAGAAACTGAGATAAGTGATTCTAACTTAGGCATTTTAAGAAACTGTCTCTCTCTGTGGCAGGATAACATATAATCTATAAGTACCTGCACAAGCCAAGCTCTGACATGCTGTGCCAATATTATAACAGCATTTTGCTATTCTTTCTAATTTCTAGTAGTTGTTATTAAAATGAATTCATATTAAATACTTATTTATATAAATGACTTTAAGCAAGGCAGCATAAATATTGAAAATTGTCTCCATACCTCCATTTTTTATCTACCCAATAGTTATATATCATAGTTTAGGTAAATTGTCAGAGATATTTCTTTTTGGAAAAGGGCTACATATTTTTGATATGACAAATAATGAATGTACACATTTAATTACAATATATGAAGATCACATTCAGCTGTTTTTCACTAAACAAGACTTTCAATTTTAGACCATGCTGTAAGCTGTCATTCTCATTAAAGCAAATTTTCCGTACCATTTAGTGATCAGAGTAAACATGTTTTCAATCACTTCCTAGAACTAAAATATACTATTTTCATTGGTTTAAGTTCTTTCTGAAGCAAAAAACATAGTCATTATGAAATATTTTTTTAAAAAGGCAATTGGTTACCCCCAAAGATAAGGTACACCATCTATAACCTACACTGACAATTCTTTGGATATATATGTAATTCAATGGTAAGTGAAAAATACGTCCTTTCTATAGTCCTTTCAAAACTAATTTAAAGTAAGCCCAGGGTACCACTAGTTTGCAGTTTAGTACCACTTTTAATCTTAGCTAAAAGCAATCATTTTTACTATAGCAGGTTTCTACTTTGGTAGAATAAAATGTTTAATAAAAGTACTTTTATCATATAGCAGAAGGGCCTGGATTCTAACAGATATATGGTAAAAATCATGTTAAATTATATCAAGCTTTTAATTTTTTTTTTCTTCAACGTTTTTATTTTTATTTTTGGGACAGAGAGAGACAGAGCATGAACGGGGGAGGGGCAGAGAGAGAGGGAGACACAGAATAGGAAACAGGCTCCAGGCTCTGAGCCATCAGCCCAGAGCCCGACGCGGGGCTCGAACTCACGGACCCCGCGAGATCGTGACCTGGCTGAAGTCGGACGCTTAACCGACTGCGCCACCCAGGCGCCCTGAATTATATCAAGCTTTTAAAGACTGATCTGCATGACATTGTGAAGAATTATAGAGCAATTAGTTTTCATGGAAAAATCTCACATTCATATAGACAAAACAAATAAAAATGTATATGATTATTAGATATAAAATAATACCAGGCAAAGACTTATAAAACAACACACAGTGGTCTCTGATTGATAGAAAATTTCAAGGTAAGAATCAAAATTAAGAAAATACTTTTATTGTTTTTTCTCATTTTTTTAGTATCAAACAAAATAAACTGTGAGATTATTTGAATTATTGAACATTTAGTGTCTACCACATGAAAAAAACTGTGCTGGGAACACTTTTTTTTGTAGGCACCATAGAAGCGTGTGCCATTTTCTCTTCCATTATTCCTTTACTGGCTTACTTGAATGCACTCAGTGTCTGCCTTTTGTTAAAAGTAAAGCTCTCCAACATAAGGGAAGGGAAGCAAAAATAATATAAAAACAGGGAAGGGGACAAAACAGAAGAGACTCTTAAATATGGAGAACAAACAGAGGGTTACTGGAGGGGTTGTGGGAGGGGGATGGGCTAAATGGGTAGAGGACATTAGGGAATCTACTCCTGAAATCATTGTTGCACAATATGCTAACTAATTTGGATGTAAATTAAAAATAATTTTTTTTTAATTAAAGCTCTCCATAGTTTGGCTATACTAGAATGTATTATGCTAAGCAAAATAAGTCAATCAGAGAAAGACGAATACTATATGACTTCACGTGTATGTGGAATTTAAGAAACAAAACAGATGAACATATGGGAGGGAGGGGGAAAAAAGAGAAGAGAAGAGAAACAAACCACGAGCGACTCTTCATGATAGAGAACAAACTAAGGGTTGATGGAGGGCAGTGGGTGGGGGATGGGTATCAGCAGAGCACTTGTGATGAGCACTGGGTGCTGTCTGTGAGTGATGAATCTCTGAACTCTCCTGAAACCAACCTTGCACTGTATGTTAACTAACTGAAAATAAAATTTAAAGAAAGTAAAGCTCTTGAAGACATTTGATGTTAAAACTGTCACCACTTAATATGGACATCTTAATCATCAGCGTATCCCAAAAGATTTAAGGGCTGTGGGAATGATGAGTATTTAATCTGTAATATATATAATGTTGAGATAATGAAACTACAATCTTAATTTAAAAAATTGATCTATAAGAAAGAAAAAAATGGATACTGTTGAACTTGATGTTTCATTTATTATATGGCACTCTATTGTATGGCACCAATTCCCATCTCACCATCTGTTCCAGAGCCCCTTCCAACATCAGCACAATCATCCATATCCTCTACCTTCCTGAAGACGCCAAAGGGGAGAACGTCCAGTTTCAGTGGAAGCAGGAAAGTCTGCATGTAGGCGAGGTGTATGAAGCCTGCTGGGCCTTAGATAACATCCTGATCATCAACTCAGCTCACAGACAAGTCATTTTAGAAGACAGTCTTGATCCAGTAGACACCGGCAACTGGCTTTTTTTCCCAGGAGCTACAGTTAAGGTTTGAGCTCTTTTTTGTTTCTTCTCCTCCCCTCTGAGACCTAAGGCTTATTAATAAATCAAATCAAAGATAACTATTCTTACCAAATCCATTGGTAAAGGATTAGGTAATATTCTTATTTATGTTACCTTCTCTTTTAAGGATGAGGAGTCATTGGTACAAAAACATTCACTTACTCATCCATTTAATAAGTATCTTTGAGGACTCACTGTGCCATGTCCTTGGCTGAGCCTAGAGAATATAACCACAGAAAGGCAGATATGTTTCTTCCCTTCACGTGGTTGTCAACTTAGTGGAGGTAGTTAGATATGTCAACATACACATATAAAACAACATCATTACCATGATTTGCTGGGAAAGTTAGAGTGCCCTGGAAGTACAATATACAATACCAAACCCAGACTCAAGCAATTAGGAAAGCATTCCAGATAGGGAATCTAAGCAGAGGCCGAAAGGTAATTTGGATTTGGCCAGGTGAGAGGAATAGTGTTTCTAAAATCAGAAATCTCATACATAAAAACTGGACAGTGAGCGCACAAACAAAAGTCTTAGACAATGTTCAAAATAGTTGTCTAACATTTTGAGTTGAGACTTGGATTAGTTGAGTCTGGAGACGTGGCCAGTGACAAAACCTTGAAGGTCTTACAAGCTGCTATAGAGTTTGAACTTTATCTTGGATGTGTTAGGGAGTCACTGAATTGCTTTTTTTTTAATATATACCTTTTGATTTGATTTTTTAAAATATACTTTTGAGGATGGAGAATGGAATGGATGGGAGAATGTACATGTAGGGAGACCATGTAGGAAGCTTGTAACAGAAGTCCAGTGGGAGACCATGTTGGCCAGACTTAGGAGAGAATGTGGATGGATTTCAGAGATTTTTAGGAGAGAGAATGGAGAAGATTGGGGACCAATTGAGATGATGAGGGAATAGCAGGTGTCAAGGACAAGATTTGGGCAGCTGGGCGGATGGCGGTGCCATTCATGGAAACAAGAAACAGAGAAGGAGAAGCAGGTTCACAGAAGTTGAATTGACTATGGTATGTTGATCTTCTTTTTTAATTGAGATATATTTGATATATAATATGGCAGTTTCAGGTGTGCAATATAATGAGTTAATATTTGCATATTTTGCAAAGTGATCATCATAATAAGGTTTGTTAACATCCATCAGCTCACAGTTACAAAATTTCCTTCTTGTAATGAGAACTTTTAAGATCTATTCTCTTAGCAACTTTCAACTATGCAACACGGTATTATTAACTATAGTCAGTCTGCTGTACATTGTGGACATGTTGATCTTGATAACCCTGAGGACAGGCAAGAAGAAATATTAGTTGGGAGTTTAGTTAAAGCTATCAGGAACTCAGAGGAAGTTTGGCAATTATCAGCCTTTTGAATAGAAATTGAAGTCATCGGCTTGCCTGCCCAGGGTATGTGGAACAAAAACTTGTGCCTAAGTGATTATCAAGAATGCCATTAGACCCCTGACTGGACCCTCTCAAGTTTCCAATATATTAAAATAAGATGCAAATAAAGCTTAGAGAATTTTTTTAAATGTGACTCACTGGCACAAAAAAATCTTGTGCTGTGGGAGGAGGTGAGATCACAGGAGTAAAAGCAAGTAGAATATAAACATCTAAGATGCACACCTCCTTTTTCAAATTCTAGAAAAAAGATTCAAAACTATTTAGAAATCCTTCAACACAGGAAGTCCCCTGACACAATAACTTCTTGCTTAACAGATCAAACGCTAGGCATTTTACTTTCAGTTGGTGAAGCCACACAATTGACTGACATTAGGAACAGACATCCTCCTTGCTCAATGTGGGAAAACACCCAGTAAACTGTATGGAAATTCCTTCTGACAAAGACTCTAAAACTTTGGTCCCTTTACAAAGAGTCCATGGATTCCTTTCATGTGGATGTAGAAAAGAACCTTTGTAAAGATATCCCATGTCATATCCCACTACCACTTGATTAAGAAGGATTTCTGTTGACGTTGTTCAATATTGGCAAGAAGACACGAAAACCCAGGAAACACATGGAGACCTAAGGTCCTGGGATTCACATCCTTTTTCCATGATGATCATTTATCACTTCGACTCAGTAGCCTTTACTGTAGAAATGCAATTTTTATGCCTTGTTTTATAAGCTGTTATACTAATCTAATTAGCCATTCAGTTTCTTAATCGTTTGTATTGTATCCCACCCATGGTAAAAATGCATGAAATGTGGTTTTGCTTCAGTAATGATGTTCAATTATATTACAAGTTTGTGTGGGTTATAGTTTTGCTTTGTGGTCCATCATCCTACTCCCAAACTTACCATTCACACATTTGAGACTTGACCAGTGACCTATGAAAAAAACCACTGTAGTAATGATATGTATCATGCTCTTTGACTTGGCTATCAGGTAGAAATTTTTCTCTGATGTTTCTTTCTGAAAACTCTTTTTAAAACTAAGAATTGTCATTTTAAATAATCTGCATATCTATGCTTTTGCTTTCTGGCTCAAACATCTGAGCATGAAAAAGAATGCTTTTGCTGGGTGATGTGAAGTTCTAGACATAAAAACTTTATATAAACTGTATGAAATTTCTGCATTAAATATGGCTCCTTGGGGCACCTGGATGGCTCAGTCAGTTAAGCATCTGACTTCAGCTCAGGTCATGATCTCATGGTTTGTGGGTTCAAGCCCCGTGTCAGGCTCTGTGCTGACAGGTCAGAGCCTGGATCCTGCTTTGGATTCTGTCTCTCTCTCTCTCTCTTTCTCTCTCTCTGCCTCTCCACTGCTTGTACTCTCTCTCTCTCTCTTTCTCAAAAATAAATAGACATTAAAAAAAATTTAAATATTGCTCCTTTACTTAGTGGCCTCTGAAATGAAAACTGAATACAACCACTTAAAAAGCATAAGCATATCTCCATGTTCCTGTTGAACCAGGGCATGTTGTAAACATTGCTTTACTTTGGACTTTAAGTTTGAGGATTATGTTTGTTTGCTTGCTCTATTTACATATTATCTCTTCTGTGTTCAGTAAAAGTTTCCAAGATGTTTACATCTTAACTAAATTAAAGAGTGAGCCTAACAGCAATTGAGAAAGTATGCTTAATTACAAAATAGATTTAGGTAAGGAAAAAATGTCCATGTATATATATATATATATATATATATATATATATATATATCCTCTCATATAATTTTATCTTTATAAACGTGTAGAGCAGGTGCTATATTAGCTCCATTTTACAGACGTGGAAAGTGGACATAGAAGTGTTGAGTAACGTGTCCAAAATATCCTTCTCACCCATGGGAGAGCCAGGATTCAAATATAGGAATCTTCCTTAATCTTGATTTCAGTCACCACATAGCTTTGCTCTTACGGGTCATAAAGTGGCGTGATTCTGTTTGTACCAGGTTTCTTCTCCACATCCATTAGTTAAATTATCTGCCCATTTTCTTCCCTATCACTCTTTGACTATAGGTTAAAAGATTCTTATCCTATTTCTTGATCTTGCTCCAGCTTTATTCCATTTGTAGTGCATGTTCCTTTCTCCAGATGACTGATTTTTATACATTAGAATTTGGTAAATTCAGCCCAAGCACTGGTCTCTTTCTTCTCTTCCACACTGTAACAGTTGATTTCATGTTCATAGCCCTGGCTACTGGTCCATCACAGGTATTGACTGCTGACCTAGAGTGAACTTAGGGGATGGGAGTATTAAAATGTCTTCCTTATGGAAGCAAGAGGCATTTGCAGTAATCTGTATGGGAGGTGACATAGCATAAGAATGGTGGCATGCTCACAAAAGAAAAATCGACAGTCTCATGGCAGCGGCCTGCCTGTGACAAAGGTGTTAAGAGACAAGGATCATACAAATGGATGCCACTGACAAAAATTCCTGCATCATTCTTTCATAGAAATGCCATGACGATGCTCCCCCCATCCTCAATACCTTTGATGGCCTCATGTTTGGACCTAGAGGATGCTCCCTAGCGTGTTAATTCAAGGCCCTTTCCGATCTAGGTCCGGCCTAACTTCTCATCCTTGTCTCCTGCTCCTCTGTGCTCCAGCCTCATACAGTACTGCATTTCATGCTCCCACACTTCAAACCTGCTTTTCCACTGTTATTTTTTCTCTGCCTAGTAATTCCCAGCATCCTTAAGGACCCAGTTCCAGTGTCATTGTCTGTGTGAACTTTTGCATAGTTAATGTCTCCCTCTTCTCTGTGTTTGTGTAACTATTAGATTGAACAAGCAGGAGGTGGGGTTGGAGGCTGGCTTTGGAAAACAAGTACCTCTGTGTCCCCCAGTGACCATTCAGATTCAGTCTGACAGCTTCTTTATCTCTGCCCTCTTTGTGGGTTCCAAGACTGCTGATAGACCAAATAAGTCATCCAATCACTTTAGTCTCCAAAGCAGTCTCAGTTCAATCACAGATATGATCAGTTTACTATTGTAATCTAAGCTCCAAGCTTCATCTGTAGCTTTTCCCCTCCTCCAGCTTAGGTCTGCTGCAAGGGGGATGGAGGAGGTGATCAGATCCTTCTCCTTCCTCACCACCCTCATGAGTTTTGGCCTCTGAACCCTCCAGGGCTGGGTCGGCAGGAAGGAGAAGAGACAAGAGGCAGATATTGTTAGAAACTGGAATCAACTGCTTTCTTGGCCTAGCAAGAAATCAAAGATGGTTCTCTCGTCAGTCTACCTTTGGGCTCTTTGGAAATCTCCCCACTCCTCACTAATGCTGGGGAATCTCTCACCTGCCTTTCTTCAATCCATGTCTCATGTCTGCGTGCATTTTCAGCCACTGGGCCTCTGGCTAATGACTACAACCTCTTTCTACTGTCACCTCTCCAGGGAGCCATTTGGGGGAGGATCTTAGAAAAACTAAGATCTTGTGTCCATGGGCCCAAGCCTACTCTATAGTAAATACTCGCCTTGGATCAGTGATTGGGAGGAGAGTTATTATTTCTAAGCACAACCCTCTTCCCCAGCCATCTTCCAGGCAGCTCCAGGCACTAGTCCAAGCCCATACAGTATACTGTCCAAGTGCTTTCCTCAAGGTCCAATGCCCCACGTTTGAGGAGAGAAGAAGGTACCCTCCTCCCCTGATACAGTCATGGATGGGACCCGCAGTTTACCTCCAACCCTCTCTAAAGAAATCCTCTCTCTGCTGTCCAGCTTCCTACTCACGTCAACTTCGAGCTTGTATACCTGCAATGTGAGTGAGTGACTAAGCCCTTTTACCACCTCTTTCACTAGCCACTAGGGTGGCTCAGTCGGTTGAGCGTCTGACTTCAGCTCAGGTCATGATCTCACGGTCTGTGAGTTTGAGCCCCGCGTCAGGCTCTGTGCTGACAGCTCAGGGCCTGGAGCCTGCTTTGGATTCTGTGTCTCCCTCTCCCTATGCCCCTCCCCTGCTCATGCTCTGTCTCTGTCAAAAATAAATAAACATTAAAAAAAAAGAATGTGAAGTAGTTGCCACCTATTTTCTTGGGTCCTCAAGATGCAAAACTAGTTCCATTTCAATATCCTGTTACATGGGACATATACCTCTATGAAAGAATTGATAACATTGCTTTCCAGTTATTTATGTTTCTGTCTCCTTGGTTAGAAAGTTAGCTTCTTAAGATCAGGGACTATTTCAACGATTTTTGAATCTCCAGTGTTTGGCACGTGATGGATTGTGTTGTTATATGTTAACTGAATGAATAAAAAGCTGGAAAAATACCAAGATCTAGTTACGAATATGAATTCGTATTCAATTCTAGTTATATATGAATTCTAGTTACGAAATGAATTTCGTATTCAATAATGACTTGAAGGCAGCTGAAGATATTGTGAATGGAACTGGAGACAGTACAACTGTTAAGAAAGTGGGCTTAACTATATGGGTTGAAGTCTTGGCTTTACCATTTATTAGCCATGTGTTTGGGGGCAACTTATTTAACCTCTCAGTTCCTCAGTGTCCTCATCTGAAACAGGGATAATAATAGTATTCACCCCCAAGCTGTGATGATTAAATAAGAAAATACATATAAAACTCTTAGAACAGTCGTTGGCACATAGGAAGTGTTTAAAAAATATGTGTCTTTATTGAAACTTTGAGAATAAGCTCCACAGGATGTGAATATAGAGGAAAATATGTAGAAGGCAAAGGATTGAGCCAATGGCTCTGATAATGAGGATGGAGGAAAAATAGGATAGAAAAATATAGACCTCACAAATTATGTCATCCTTATATGTCACTGAAGTACTGTCAGAATAAATGCATTAAAATGATTAGGTTGAACACAAGTGTTGCCCATATATGTAAGCTTTGGCAGGCAAAATAAATGGTTTCCAGTGGAATTAAATTTCAGTACCATTGATGTGATTGGAATTATTAATAGTTTTTTTAAGTTTATTTATTTATTTTGAAAGAGAGCATGAGTGTATAAGAGGGGGACGGGGAGAGAGAGAATCCCAAGCAGGCTCCACACTGTCAGCACAGAGCCCAATGCAGGGCTCAAACTCATGAACTGTGAGATTGTGACCTGAGCTGAAATCAAAAGTCGGACGTTTAACTGACTGAGCCACCCAGGCTCGTCAATAGTAGGTTTGATTTTTTAAACACTACAGTTCATAAAACAAGGGAATAAAAGTAGTGAGTATGTAAACTGTCTAGCTGATGATTTTGAAAATAATGTTTGGGAGTGTCAGGTCAAATAGGAAAGATGAGAATGATTCACATTCTCAGTGCGTATTTGTCTTCTTTAGATTTTTTTTTTTTTAGTTTCTTTGGGAATATTTAATTCATTTCATCTGAGCCTGTTCTTATTTATCTCAAGTAGGGCAGAATGATATAAGACCAAATAGAGTAATTAAGGAGTTTATGTGATCTGGAGAATTGCAATTATAGGTCACCGGTTTAAATCTGTCCTGGGTTGGTAGAAGGCCATTACCATCTGTTGGCTCTTTAGTAATTAATATGAAATAGATGTGTAACCGTATTGGCTTTTAATATAAAATCTGGCCTAATATTTGTTGTGCTTTTTGATTCGGCATTGGTAAGCTGCAAGAGGTTATGGAATTAATATGTTCTCCCTATACAGCTTTCTCTATTTTTCCTCCATTCTCTTTCCAAGTTCATGGCCTTGCCTGACTCATCTTCCAATGTTTTTCCAGAAGTCTTGCCCATGTGGAAGAAAAAGCACACCACATTCTTATGCTTCTAATTACCATCATGATGTTTTATTTCCCGCAAATCCCTAAGCAGCCCTTTGTTCATGACCAAGTAGGTGGGGCTCTAAATGCCAATAAATACAGTGCTGCAAGTTAAAAAGCTCCCCAGAGCACCACCCTCATTAGCAATCTCCCAGAGTAAGCAGATCATGGACTCCTAAGGCAAGCTGACTGAACCCACTCAGTATTGAATCACCTGTCTTAATTATTGGTTAAGATGATTTTGCCTTCATTTACAGAATATTGCATCCCTTTTCAGCTTTTACAGATGATTTCTAGAATAATCAAGAACTGTCAGTTGTTCCTATTCAAAAGATAACAGAGGACACTCTACCAGTTCATCTGCAGTTGCTGGAAAAACTATCACTACCATGGCCGCCATCATATGGTATTGCCTCTCTCTGGCAGGTGGCTTTGGGTGTTTGTGCCACATTCCTCATGCCTGAAGCATGGGAACGATCAATCTTAGGGCAGCTTCTGGTGCTCCAGCCCTACAACAGTGGTCTTGGTTTTGCCATCAAGGTTTAAGGGAAATGAACCGATTTTTTAGCCCTTTCCATTTAAGACCTATAGTATCAAGGATCAGCATTTCACCTTGGGTAGGACTCTCATATCCAGGAATGATACTTACACTAGCATGGATACTAGATCGTAATACATAATAATAGTAACCCTATGATGGTAAATCGTAGTAGCAACAATAATAGGAGTGGTAGTGATGATGGCATTAGGTAGTAATGATGGAGTAAGGAGTGGCATTTCATGAATGCTTCTTAGGTGCCAGAACTATGAGGAAGGCCTTATCATCCAAGTTTTAAATCTATAGTAGAGGGGCACCTGGGTGGCTCAGTCAGTTGAGTGTCCGACTTCGGCTCAGGTCATGATCTCACAGTTCATGGGTTTGAGCCCCACATCAGGCTCTGTGCTGACCGCTTGCTCAGAGCCTGGAGCCTGCTTCAGATTCTGTGTCTCCTACCCTCTCTGCTCCTCCCCCGTTCATGCTTTGTCTCACTCTGTTTCTCAAAAATAAATAAATGTAAAAAAAATTTTTTTAATAAATCTATAGTAGATAAACACAGGGTGTCTGTAAATGGAGGGCTAGCACTCCCATTTTCCTTAGTCACTCTTGAAACATCTGGACAAATCCACCAAAGTCATCTCTTTCCAGCTCCTCAAACATACATCCTGCAATTTGAGAACATCCTTAATTTCACGTTCAAAGAGAAACACTAAATGTAAGTTTTTGATGGACCAGCCTGGAGCTGCTGCAGCCTCCTTTCCGAAACTCACTGTCAAAGAGAAGGGCCCAGACATCAAGGAAGTGCTCAGAGGAGAACCCAGGGACAAAGGATGAGGAAAGAGCTGTGAGCAAGTTTTTTGGTTTTGTTTTTTTTTTCCTTCTGTTTTCTCGTGTTTTAATAGTACCCCATGAAAGCAAAGTCTCCAAATGAATCTCTATACCATGGAGGTGGATAGTAGTCAAGCAGGAGCTTCATTTTGTTTGTTTATCCTTATCTTTGATGGCAGCCAAAATTTGTATTTTGAAGGCATGAATCATTTGTGACTCTTTGGTATCTGTGTACGTGTGTGTGTCAGAGTGTGTGTGGGGGGGGATGGGTGTGTGTTTTGCTCACTCGCCATTAATAAATGTTTATATCTGCTCAGCTGGCCTGGTTACTCTCATCTTGCAAAGGCATAAATCACTGGCTTCTGTCAACTCTGGAATTGACCCACAGATTAAATGCAGATCGCTGTCAGATAGGTGCTATTCCCCATATTTTTTATTTTTAAAAAATCTTCCCATTCTGATTGCTGTGCCTGAACCTGCTAATCTTTCTCTATTTATTACCCTAGTTCATTGTGTGGATAGCAAAGAATTCCAGATTACTCCTTCTCCACATTTATGTCAACTTGTGGTGAGAAGTAAATCAATGTTAAATGTCATAGACTCTGTTCTGAAGGTTTGTCCTTTAGAATAGGCTGTGATTTGATCCCATGTATTTAAAAGAAATTTTCTTAAAAAGTAATCTTTTTACTTTTTTGAATTTATGCCAGGGATTTAGAGTTATTAAGTATACAGAATTTAGAAAAGCCATACGTTAATCTTTTCTCTATTACAACTTACATTTAGACAGATTGCCTCCTCTTTACTATATCTACTGTTGATAAATATGCAATAATAATGACAATTTTCCTGTTTAACAAACACCAAAGGCCCTAATGAAGACAAGAGCCATTAGGTAAATCAACAACCCATTAAGGAGAAGCATCAAGTCAGAACAGGAGAGTCTATTAATTTTCTTATAGCTCGTGTACGTTAAGCATTTGCCAAATTCATTGTCCCAGTGGACGCTAGGCAAATCTCCAGTCCTGAATAAGAATTGGAGCTTTCATTCTGAGATTCTGCTGTCACCTAACACTTTTGCCACAAATTGTTGTATTGTTAATGGAGAATAAAGGTCATTATGTCCAAATTATGAAAAAATGTAAATTAATTTGTCTGAAAATTTAAAGTCTTAATGCAATTTGAGGCTAATGAAAACAAATCTAAGACAAATGGCAGAAGGAATGATCACACTTAAAGCAGAATTCACTTTTAAAATCTGCATTTTGGGGGATATGTTCCCCTGGCAGATCGATACCTGCCTACTATAATGCCCAAGTTGTCTTCCAGAAATTAAGCACTCCAGAAAAAGTTTTCAAAAATCTATTCAATGATTTAGTTTTTTAGAGTACAAGGACAAACAGGAGGAAATCAGATAAGCTTTCCAGAAATGTGCTTTGCAAGTCGCTGTGCTGGAAACTATCTGGTGTGTAACTTGAGGGATTTGAGTCCCGGCTCTCTAATGAGGATAAACCTGAGCTCAGTAAGACTTGTGGCTAGTCCATGTTCCCATGTCTTTTTCCATTAAGAATCGGAATGTTAACTATGACTTTCTGGCTAGATTCCAGCTTGGTTAATTGCATGCTGTCTACCTAAATTCCCTTTGCCTGGGATGTTCTTCACTTTGGATTGCATTGCTCTTATTGTCATGTTTCCCCCAAGAGGTGGATGCATGACATTGTAGAATGAGCCAGAATATAATTTGTCAAGCTAATAAGAGTACTTTGGGGATGAAGGGTTAAACATAAGTAGTGTGCTTTTCACAATTTCCCTCCAATGCTGCCTATTTGTACAGTAATTAATGTGGAATAGCATTAGTGAAACATGGAATTGAGCCAAATCACCATGACAAGGGTGGCAATAACACAGACTCCAGTAATTTTGATAAATTCTACCGAAAATAACTATTCAAAGAAATCTCAAGAGCCTCCCTGACTGATGCACCCTTTATTTTGTTTGTTTGTTTTGGTCTGAAGCTGACATATTTAATCTCTAATTAATTAAAGTAAGGTTTGTTAAGTGAATGAATGAAAATGGGGGCAATTTGCTGATTTCCTGAGATTCACTAGTCTTTAGTAGGCATGCTACCTACAGTATCTCATCTAATCCTCACAATTACACCCATTTCACAGATGAAAAAACAGCCAGAGAGGCCAAATGGATTCCCCAAGATCAAACCATTTTAGTTTTCGCAGCCAAGTATGTTTTACTATAAAGCCAGCCCTTTTCATTCCTTAGTCTCTTGCAGCCTCCCACGTTGTGCCTGGCATCCTCGGCCTTAATTTGAGAAGGCAAGTCTGAAAACCTCAGACCCTGTGAAACTCAAGTTGATCCCCACAGACAAGGTTAACAACTGCCCTATGGAATTTTACATTGTTATTCTTACTCTCATTACTCCAATTCAAATCTGTCACTATTGCCATTTTAGAGTTGTCATAACTATTGCCAAGTAATTATACACTTGTCACAAAACATACCATAAATCGAATCTTTATGAATCTTAGTACGAAGTGGTTCAAATGTGAATGCTGAACGAATCCAGAAAATAATGAGAAAAAAAAAAGCTCCCTAAAATTCACTCACCATGGTTGAATCTATTGTGTTGACTAGAGAAAATGTACTTCGGCCCTCCTGCACCTGGACTGTGTTCATGGCCAAGTTTTTGGTTTTTTAACTGGCATTAAATTACCTAGAAATTGAATGTGTGGAAAATGACAGAAATTCATTTTGCGTCATGAGAGAAATCATTCTTTTCCTATTTTGATTTTTTAAATACAGCATGAAAGTCTGTACCTTTAAAGACAATTGAACCAGGATGTAGAAAATATGTATTTCTATGTGATAATAGCTATAGCACAGTGAAAGGCTTAGGAAACACAATGATGTGCAGGCTGTAAGTCAGTCACTTTCTAATCACTCAGTCACACATCTCACTTTAATCCAGAAACTCCTATACCAATATATTTTATTTCCAGCCAGACTTTGGCTAATTTATGACTCTGCCAACAATGCCATTTTAATTAATTTTATTCATCTTTTTTCTCTTTCCTCTGCTCCTCACATCTCATCTATTTGCATTGCCTAGATTTTAATTAAAAAACCTCTCCTCTCTAAGGAGCAATCTGAAGTGGCAAAAATAATCACTTAAAATATTACAGTCATTAAAAAATTGGCTGTGGTGGAAGCCATGCATTTTCAATTTTCCTACAAATGATGTTTTAGCTTCCTTTTAAAGTGCACTTTGTATCTGAATTGTCTGCCACCAGCCAGCTTGGCTATCAAAAATGGTCTTCCAGCTGGGTGGGCTGAGTGACAACTCCTTAATGGAGGAAATGGATGGCTCTCTGCTCATGTGGAGGGGAAGCCATACCAGGCAGATTTCATTCCATCTGCCACCAGCTCTCTGCAAGCTGGCATTGCCCAAATGCCCAATATACTCATTCCAACGAAAAGGGTATCATCAAAAAAATAAATTGTAACGCTACAGATGCCCGAAAGAGTCATGGGGGGCCATTAGACCCTAGGGAGGTAATATTAAGAGGTGCCTCAGTGTTCATCTTTGATGAAAACCTAATTAAACTATGGTGGGGGCGATTGCAAGTCCTTTTACAAGTACAGAGGTGAAGTCATTACCATTTTCAGCAGAGTATAGGCAGCAACCTTAGAAAAATGCTATCCTGAATTGTGGCCAAGGACTTGTTATATTGAGGAATTTGCACTGATGTTTCCTGTTGATGCTTTTCTGAATGGCAAATTCTTGTCACTTAGCTACACTGTGTTCTGCTTTTCAAGTAAAGGAAACCCATTTAACTGCAAAGTGGGAAAATAGTTTCGTTTGACAAATACAAACAAATAAGGACTATATTTAAGGGATTTTTAAAAATTGAGGCTCTCTAAGGGCACCTGGGTGGCTCAGTCGGTAAGTGTCCGACTTCGGCTCAGGTCATGATCTTGTGGTCCGTGAGTTCGAGCCCCGCTTCGGGCTCTGTGCAGACAGCTCAGAGCCTGGAGCCTGTTTCAGATTCTGTGTCTCCCTCTCTCTCTGCCCCTCCCCTGCTCATGCTCTGTCTCTCTCTCTCTGTCTCAGAAATAAATAAACGTTAAAAAAATTTAAAAAAAATTGGGGATCTCTAGTACTTAGAAGTATAAAGTATATGTCATTGATCAGTGCTAAAATAGTGACACAAAGTAAAAATAATTATAATTAATATCATAATTAATGTACCCTATGAGGGCTAGAAATAGAAATGTTTAGAGCCATCTTCAGAACTTATACTTTTATTTTGCCCCAAATACATGCTTAGTTACCTGATGTATAGTCACCATAAGTCAGTCAAAAGCTATGACTCAAGAAATAAAATTTTATGATCGTTTGCTCAAAAAAAACTGATAGATTTTTAGTATACTCAGAGTACTCCTGAATTCCAAAATATTCTTGTTTTTATCATTTCAAGAGCTCATGTATTTCACCAAGTTAGACATTCTACTTTCCTTTGAACTTGTTTAGATTTTTATTGTTATTGCATATAAATGACATGAGTTTGAATAGATGCTGAACAAGAACAGCTGGGTATTAAAATCACTGAAAGCAATTTCCTGAAATTCTTTTCATACTTTCAATGTGCATTTTGCTTGGATCTTAAACATAATATACTGATAATATACAATGCAAGTTCTTCCGTAAGAAAAGTGGCAACAAGTATCTTGCATTATTAAATTTTCCTGTCCTTGGAGAATTTTTGGTAATCTGCCAAAGTTTGGAGGACTTTTAAAGTTCTAATTGATGGTTCTATCTGCTCTTAAAGTGAATGAATGTTGCAGTATTTTTACCATATGATATTGTGGGTCATATTCTTTCACATTTTACTAAAGGTTTTAAGTTGATCTGAAGAATTTTAATGACTATTCTAATGAGAAACACAATTAAAAATAGATTTAAATATGTTGCCATTTCTCTATCACCTACTGCTAAGAGTATGGAATATAATATCTTATTTTTGGCAAAAATATATATTCAGAAATAAAATCGTGATTATTTTATACCAACAGAAGTTTTAAAAACACACTTCCACATGCAATATTACTTGTGCTTCTAACAACATCTGTAGGGGATATTATTGATACTACTCTATAGCTTGAGAAACTGAGGCCTAGAGGGGTAACGGACTTATGCAAAACGCGTAGCTATTAAGTAGAGTAAATGTATTTGAACACACCTTCTGATTCCCTTCCTCAAACTCCTTGAGGATGGATAGTAACTGAGTTTTCATTCTTTGCCATCTTGATTGTGTTTGGTTTCTAGTATTTTGTTCTTTTCCAACTTTCATCTCCTCAATTCATGTAAGTGCTTAATTAATTGAGGTAGATTTTAGGGGAGGGTTCAAGCAACCCCATCACCAAGGAGGCCATGAATTCCTGTCCAGAAGCAGAGATGCCATATCAAACAAGCAGAGGTCCAGGGATTCTATCCCAATCCAAATGCATTCAGGCATAAATTCTTAGTTTGGAGAATATCTGGGAAACCAGGCCCATTCTAAGATTTTGAGCCCCTGTGACCAATCCTAAAATAGAAATCACATGAAACTCTAACTTGCCTTGTAACTGATTTAGGAATCCTCAGAATGAGAACCCTAAACTGTCCCTCTGCCTTTCACAGGATTCTTTTTTTTTTTTCTTGATGTTTATTTCATTTTGAGAGAGAGAGAGAGAGAGAGAGAGAGAGAGCGAGCACAAGCAGGGAGGGGCAGGGAGAGAGGGAGACACAGAATCCAAAACAGGCTCCGGGCTCCAAGCTATCAGCACAGAACTTGATGCGGGGATCGAACCCATGAACCGTGAGATCATGACCTGAGCCGAAGTCGGACAATTAACCAACTGAGCCACTCAGGCACACCTCCCCTCCTTTCACAGGATTCTTAAGTACAGTGTCAGTATACAGTCAAATTCTCAGTAGGCCCATCCCTGCCCATTCCTGCTCAGATGGCTCAGGAATGCACCAGTTTCACACAAACTATCCTCTATAGGCCAAATTACCTTGCTGGTTGACATTACCCTGACTCCAAACTTTGAACACATTGGGTTCTGCTCACAATGGCAGAGGCAAAAATTGTGTCTTGCTGTCCTCAGCATAGTGGGGAGTCGAGGAGCCATCCGTTGCCCTGTGTGTGTGTGTGTGTGTGTGTGTGTGTGTGTGTGTGTGTGTGTTCTGTGCATCTCCAGGCCCTGCTGCCCAGAAAATGACAGCCCCATCATGCTAAGAACTAGGGGAGGTTGAGCCACCTCCTGCTGGGTTGTGGCTGTTTACTTTGCATGTGTCACAACCCTTTTTTTGGTAACATGTTGCAGCACTAAGACAATGAAGAAGAGAATATTCAAAGATCAGTACTTCTCTACACCCAAAGGATTTGGGGCCTATTTAGGAAGGGAGAAAAGAGCTAACTGTGAATCTTCTCTTAAACCTGACAGACAGGATTAGGAGATTTGCAGTGCAAAGGCTAACACTATTAGAAACCACTGCCCTGTTTGTTTGGATTTAGATTTGGCATTATTATTCTTTTACTACAAGTTGTTAAAAAACAGCTCCTTCCCTATTGAAATAATAAAACTATGCTAAAAACCATACCATTATATCCTTCACGGAAACTTGCCAAAGACAGATTCTACTAGCTATTATATCCTATCATAGTAGCATGAAAATTGATTAACGTTCAATTAAGGTATTACTATTTTTTTTAAATTGCTTTATTTATTCTTGATGTGATAAATATTACATGTGTTTCATATGCTGGCACTACTGTAATTACAGTGTCAAAAATGTATATTTGGTAGATAATTTTCAATAATTATATAATTACAAATGGTCTATTCAACTACCAAACATATTTCATAAGAGCAAAATAACTAACAAAAAGATCCTTTAAAATTATTTCTATTTTTCTAAAACAACTGATTTTAATTTTTTGAAGTAAGTTTAACAATATGCAGTTAAACAATATCTAGTTTTCTCACGACTCTTTTAACCTAAACTTTCCAACTCAGCTAAATTAAAATATATATCAAATACCTTAATAATATAAATTTTTGAAGAGTAGCAAAACAATTATTTGTAACACGGAGTCTTAAAATATTAACAAACGATTCTGAAGCAAATGGAACCAAAATTTAAATAATTAAATAGATATTTAGCCAGTAATGACAAAGGTTTCATGTTAAGTGATCACTCTTTTTATTGTGTAAATTGTAACGAAATTACTCTGTGTTCATACACATAGATGTTTCATGTATGGCTTTTCCTTAGACAATGACTAAATGTGTCCTTTGCACTGATACCAGAGTCCTTATATTAATTCCAGATAAACATACATGACAGTTGTTCAGGATTCCAGAATGTGAAGATAATTGTGAAAAACATTATTTAGAGTTCAGTAGATTTATTAGGAAAGTGATCTTTTTCTAGGTAGCATTTGGGGTCTTCACAGGATAAGAGTAGTAGATTCTTGGGTTTTGCCTTTGACAGTTTCTGTTTACTGTTAAATAAGCTGAACCCTAGTTTTGATTGGTTTGTGTGGGTTAAGGATCATTTATAATGAGCTCAGTTTAGCATCCATGAATAATGTGTATTCACTGTGGTGGAAGAAGATTCTCAGGCAGGTGATGCATGCTATACATTACAGTATGATCTAAGATGATGACAAGCTCTGTGAGTGAGCCTTATGTGTTAGCGCTGTGCAATGACTCCCCCAAGATCAGATGCTCTGAATCTCTTGAACTTCTGGAAGCTTCTGGAAGCTTTATTTACTCTTTCAGTACAGTACTCTGATTCTTCCCTCAATTGATCTTATCAGCCATAGCCAGTTTAATTACCATAAAACATTTCTTTGCACACATTACCCCCTATTTTAGGACACCACTGCCAACAGAATATGATAGAGATCTCTTAGACCACTACTTGAGATTTTACGCTCAGTCTCCAGTCTAATTCTCCAAATCTTGCCTACTTATCACCTTTGTTGTTCATTCATATGTGTCATTCAACTTGGATCTTTTTCTGTCCTTTAAAGCAAGTTGAGGACCTGTTCATCCATGAAGCCTATGCATTTAGACCAGCCCTGGACAGTGATTCCTACCTTGTCTCATTCATTAGCATTTACCGTCTGCTTTCTAGCATTGAGAAATATCTCTGGTATCTCTCAATGAGACTGGGATTTTTTGAGAGTCAAGACTATGTATTATTATACTTCATTATAAACTCCTTTCTCCAATGCCTTCCTTAACACCTTCTACATAGTGAGTTCTCCATAAAAGATTAATTGATTTCTTGAAAAGACATAGCCCATATAATTCATTCATTCATTTGTTGAATTATTCAACAAATATTTTTTAATTTTGACTATAAGCCAAGCATTGTATTTACAGCAAGAAACAAAATGGACATGATCCCTGCTCTGTAGAACTTAGAGTCGCTGGACCCAATATTTTCTGTCCAATTACTTTCCTTCGTTTCTATTTCATTTTCAGAATATATAAAGCCTAAAAGAATGTTTGATCTTTCTTTTATTAGTATTTCTGTAATATGACTTACTACCAAAAACTAGTTAATAAAAACTTACATTTTTTAAAAACTAAACATTCAGTTTTCTCAGAGTTTGATCTTACCTTTGACTATTCACTTTAAGCTGAAAAACTATAAGGTTAAAAAAAAAGTATCACAAGAAATATTTTGTTTTTAGATTTTTTGTAAACCTTGTGCTCTTTGGGAGAATAACAAAGATTTTGATTTCCCAGCTCCTTATTGTAAGCATCACACACTGCTTAGGTCTTGTCAGAAACTTTTACTCAAAAGGTAGCTGAGAATATACGATCATATCAGGGATTACTTTGACCTTTTCTGTATTCCCTGTTTTGATTAGCTGGCTTTTCTACTCACATTCCATTTACAGACAAATTGTGAAAGGTGTGAATGGCAAGCCAGAAATATATAGAATATTGAAAAGGTCAGTGTGATTTAGCCCATAAGCACGGTATTGAAAATATATGACAAGTCATTATCACACTTAATTCCCATGACAAGGACTGGGCGAAGATGGGAAATTATGCCAATTAAAATATTCTTGTTTCATACTGAAGGCTGGAGTGGCAAAGCTCAAATAGCCTCTTGACTCCTTTTTTGTGATAACTTAATAAGTTAAAAAGAAATTGTAATTGAATTAAATAAGACAAAAAAAGAGGTAACAAGCTCTTCTGATTTGAGAGTCCATCATAGAGGGAATAGTATAATGACTTCTCTAAAAACTCTAATTATACATGAGTAAGACAGATACAGCTACAAAACCAATTCAACAGCCACCCCATGTTCTCTTTTCATCTACAGCATAGCTGTCAGTCAGATGGGAATTCCATTTATTTCCATGGAAATGAAGGCAGTGAGTTCAATTTTGCCACCACCCGGGATGTAGATCTTTCTACAGAAGATATTCAAGAGCAGTGGTCAGAAGAATTTGAGAGCCAGCCTACAGGGTAAGTAATTGCTATCTCCCATGCTGTGCATAGCACTTATATTTATTCTACTGGACATATTTTAAATGCATATTACTCAATAGCAAAAGCATAGTTAAATCAGTGCTGATTATTCTTATCATAGACAGGACAAATGGGTCACACTTGTCCTAAGCATTCTTTATTAAATAATCAACTATTTTTATGTGTATTGAAATTTTATAATTGCAAATACCTTTTAACTTCAGCTGAACGCTTCTATCCATTTTCATTTATTCAGCTTTTACTGGAACTAAGTCTTTTTCATTGTGTATAGGATACAAAATCTTTCCACTGCTGTTACATTGAGACTTTCAGTTGTCTTCCTCAAGCCGGAGATTTATAGATGCTGCTACCTGATTTTCTGTGGAATGTGGTTTTGGTCTATAAAAATGGTTTAGGGAGTAAAATTTATCTTTGAAAGATTTTTAAAAAAGGAATATAGGACTGACGTTGAAGAAGAAGAAAGCTAAAACAATGAGGGAGGTTTGGTGGTGGTATTTTCTGGCCATTCTGAGCTGTGTGCTGTCTTGTGTCCCTAAGATAGTTCCTATTAATTGAGGAGCATATTCCCGGAAGTTAAAGTTGAAAAAAGTTAGTAGGTTCAGAGAATCTAAATTTATAAGGTAGTGTGAGTAGGAAGGAAAATCTAGAAGTGTTTTTTTTTTTTCAGTAAACACATGTGATCAGGTCCTTATTGTTTAGTGTATATTTTCTAAGACTATGATGGAGATGAATGAAGTTAACATAAAGTATAATTCTATAATGAATATAAAATAGCAATAATTTAACTGTTAACTTTGAGAAACTTTTTCCAGAACACAACATTTGAGGTGGTCGTGTCTCTCTGATTTCAACAAATAAAATCAAAACCGGATGGAACCAAAAGGCAAGAAGTGCCCAAGAGTGCAAGAAGGCCATGGCTCTCTTGGGTTCCCTGACTCCCATGCATTGCCCAGGAGTGCATTCAGACCCAACAGGATAGAAATCTGGCCAGCAGCCTGAGCTGCCACTGCCTCTGTGACCTTTTGCTGCCACATCAGGGTCTTTCACTATTGAAAGCTAGATTTCTGCTGTGGCTCTTCACTGCCTCAGGGAAGTCCAGCCTGTGGGGCAGGTCAGGTATGCCTCTGAGGGAGGTTCACACTTTAAGGGAGCCAGTTCCTTCAGAGCCTAGCAGTGATGGTCAGGCCCTTCAGTCCATAAAGCTTCCTGGCACCGTTGAAGTTCCATGTCTAGTGAGACTTCGGTTTCTCCTTGAGGGACCCACACCTACTATTCTCCTATTTCATCTACATCTACATTTCATCTCCCCCAGGAGATCCTACACAGGGCTCATTCTAATCCCCTTACAAACGGGTGGGCTTTGATGGGGTCCAGAATTTTGACAATGCAAGCAAGGCTTCTTTATCTGTCTTTTGGAGATAAAGAATCATCACCAGCGTATCAGTTCTCTCTTTCTGATTCCTGATACAAAAGACCAATTCAAAACATTTTCCTGGTTATGGAGCTTGACTGCCTATAAGAGAATCCCGAATCTTGAAACACAAGACACTCATTGACCCTCACTCGTCCATCTCTCCAAGCTAATATCATCCATGCAGGAGTGATGAGTCATCCTCTTCATTGGATGTCCCCCACATCCCCTGGGGACTCCAGTGGTTCCCAGTGATACCCAGCCCCATATAAAATTTATTTTTATTTTTTTAAAGTTAATTTATATATTTTGAGAAAGAGAGAGAGCATAAGTGGAGGGAGGTGGAATGCAGAAAGAGAGGGAGAGAGAGAATCTCAAGAAAGCTCTGCGCTGTCAGCAGAACCCATTGTGGGGCTCAATTCCACGAACCATGAGATGGTGACCTGAGTCAAAATTGAGAGTTGGACGCTTAACCGACTGAGCCACCCAGGTGCTCCGATAAAATTTATGTCTTTATTATTTTTTTAGTGTTTATTTATTTTTGAGAGAGAGAAAGACAGAGCACCAGAGGGGAAGGGGCAGAGAGAGAGAAGGAGGCACAGAATCGGAAACAGGTTCCAGGCACCGAGCTGTGAGCACAGAGCCTGACGGGGGGCTCAAACTCATGAACTGTGAGGTCATGACCTGAGCAGAAGTCAGATGCTCAACTGACTGAGTTCCCCAGGTGCCCCTCAAAATGTTTTTAATTATGACCTTCATACCCATCTATCCCCTATCCCACCATCCTCTCTTTCTATTTTTTTCAGCTTGTTGCATCATCAAAATCATTTATAAGAGAACAAAAGAAAAGCTTTTTTGAATGGATTAATGGTCCATCCAGTAATCACCTAGTAATATAACTGAAGATTTAGTACAAGCAGAAAACCATGAATGAGGCTTAGAAAGGAATTGATTTTATATAAGAAGAAACCCAGTATATCTTAGAAAATTACTCTACAAGTGCAGAGACATAGCTAGCAAAAAATTACTCCAATTAACAGAGCAGACATTCTGTTTTCACAGAGTACTGGTGATATAAGAGAATTTGTGGTTAAACCAAATCATTCACTCCCCCCAAAACAAAAAGAACCAAAAGTATTTATGCTTGAAAAAAGAACTAAAGTGGGGCACCTGGTGGCTCAGTCAGTTAAGTGTCCAACTCTTGGTTTCAGCTTGAGTCATGATCCTATAGTTTGTGAGTTCAGGCCCCACATCAGTCCCCATCCTGACGGTGTGGACCTGCTTGGGATTCTCTCTATTCCTCTCTCTCTGCTCCTTCCCTGCTATCTCTCTCTGTCTCTCTCAAAAATAAGTAAATAAACTTAAAACAATTTAAAGAAAAAGGAGCTCAAGTCAGTACAGACACAGAAGAACATCAGAACAAATTCCATCCACTCAGTGACTCAGGTGGTTTCAATTATGCTCTTTGGCCACTTCTCAGTATTGTGATATATCAGAGTTTTTGGTCACAGTTAAAAGGCTAATACTTTCAGGCCTTGGCATTGTCAGCAGATCTCTGTTCCAATAACAAAATAATGTGCTTGATAAAAGCACCTGTGCCACCCTAATTGGTATACAATTAATTCATCCAGGTTCTAAAAATAGTACATGATTCTAGCAACTACATCTTAGGATTATTTGCAGCTTTTCCCCTAGGATATCAGGCCACACCCCCCAGATTTCCCTTATTTATGCTCTCATCTGGTGGCCCAGTCATCCCACTTGGCATTATGTTATAAAGGCATAAAAGGATAATGAGAGGATCTAGTGTTTTCTGTGGTTGCAGTGATGATAAAAATGCTGGTTTAGTCCTCTGTGTGTGTGTGTGTGTGTGTGTCTGTGTGTGTCCCCGTGTCCCCTCTCTGCATTCACCCACTCCCAAATGGCTTTATTGGTCTAGGAAAGAATGCTGTCATGATAGTTTTTAATCATAGCTTCAGGAAAGAAATCCTGTCACAAAATCAAAAAATGTGACATATTTTTACCTAGGGTAAGAACTGACAAAGAAAACCAGATTAGGAATTTGGGAGTGAAATCTTGATGTGTTTTGTTTAACCAGCCAGGTTTACTAAATATTTGTCTCATTCTTCAACTCAATCATTATCACCCACACTGACAATTTATCATTACTGGCCCACATGCTAAAATAGACAGAAAACTTAGATAGTAAATTAGAATTGATTGAGCTGTCTACCTTTGAGTTGACTTGTTTTAAAAACTAAAAAATTAAAGAGTAAATAAGTTAATTAAATTGTTAACCCACATATAATATTTGCACATCTATTAACTGTGTTTTTCTTCCATAAGAATTGTGAAAGAGAAAAAATGAATATGTGGTCCTCTCTAATAATTTCAAAACACTTCATAAGAAAGAAAAGAAAGCCACCATCATTATGACTATTTTTGGAGGCCACTTTCCCAAATATTCCTGTTTTCCTACCATTTGAGTCCAGCTATTTGATTTCACATCACAAAGAGGCAAGAGCTGTTTGCCTCTCATATCTCAAAGCTGCCCTAAATCCAGTGTTGATAGGTTTATTTTTTTAAGTGGGATCTTGAAGATTTTTTTCTCCTTTTCCTAAAGAAGACACATCTGTTACTTCAGCAAGAGAGAAATTTTAATGAGTATACTGATAATTTATGTGAGTCTTTCTGAACTTTGGTGTCACTTTACAAACACATCATTTAATTAGCAACTACCATATTTCACCTAGCTGAGACTGCCTTTAGGTGGGAGGGAGCTTTGTAGAAAAACACACTGCTATAATATAGATTTTGTATACTTCTCTTTTATCCCAAATGCAAACATTGTATGTTTTTACTATTGAAATACCTTTAAAAAAACCTGTTTCATTGTTGTCACTAGAGTATTCGTGTTAAAGAGGAACTCCACAAATGTAATGAATATTCAAATACTGAATCATCTATATGAGACATGTCCACATGTCTCAAGTCCTCAGAGATTACAGAAAATGAGCAAACATCTATAATGACACTATAAAGTAAGAAAATGTGCCTAATTGGGTCAGGAATTATAAAGGATTGTACAAAAAGAGAGAGAAAAGAGGAAAAGATCTGATGGAAGGAGGAAACTATAGCCCCAAACGCATGTTGGATAAGACACTAAAAAAGATGTTTCACCAGTGCTCTGGGACACAGATGCTGGACACAGGAATCAGGACGGGGCTCTGAGGCACTGCTGTAGCAACTGCCAAGAAGGTGAGCCCCTCAATACACCTACTTCCAAAGGGAGGCTTTTCTGCTCCCAGGAACAAGCAATGAATGTGGACAGTTGGAATGGAGAAGCAGGGCAATTCAGGTGACTGGAAATCTCAAGGAGAATGGAGGCCTCTCATTGTAGTCCCCCCTAAAGGTCCATCTGCCCCAATCTGTGGCCATTTTTACACCAAAATGAAAAAAATAATAGCAGATACAAATATAAGCAAATGATCTAAAATGAACAAATCTTAGGAAAATCACCTCCATTTAAAAAATCATCAAACCGAAGAACTAAGGTTTGAGAAAACAGAAGTAGCAGAATAAACAAATGGAGATTTTATAAGAAGCATAATTAATATCCTCAAAGGGATAGGAGAGCATACTGCATTTGAGGAATTAAAACAGATTTTATGAGGAAAAAATAGAGATGTGAGAAATGAAAGGATATGATTGTTAAAACAAATTTAATGGATTTTCTTCTCCACTGAATATCAGCATAGGCATAGCTGAAGAACAAATTAATGAGCTATAAATTTGAGTCTTGAAATTTATCCAAAACTTATGGTCACTGGATATAAGAAAAAAAAGATGTAAAGTATAGGAGAGAAATTGGCTCTTCTGATGTTAGAAAAATAGGAATTCCTGAAAGAAAGGTCAGAGAGAATAGATGGAATGTAATATTCAAAGATATTATTGAAGTTGCCAAGATTGAAAAAAGAATAAAGAAAAGACATAGTTCCTGTGAATGAAATGTTTAGCAAGATAAATGGGAAAATGGCCAGTCCTATAGCACCAGGAAGAAACTTGAGAACACTGATGCAGAAACCCAAAAAGCTTCTAAATGAGCTTCATCATACTTTTCTTGGTAGCACTAAGCTCAAGTTTAAAAAAATGAAGAAGTTATCTAGTTCTGAAAAAATTATTCAGAACATAAAATTCTTCTCCAATTAGGAAAAAACAAAAATCTTTTCACTGCCATATATATATATATATATATATATATATATATATATATATACACACACACATACATACACATACATACCTCATGGTGACCGTGTTTTTTGTAAATAACTAAAAAACCTACAGTAGAAACACAGAAAATAAAGAGAATAACCCTGAAATAACATAACACTGAAAAAAACCCATCAAACCACAAAAGAAGAGACCAACAGAAGAATAAAGCAACAGAGAAGAACTATTAAAACAACCAGAAAAAAAAATAACAGAATGACAATAATAAGTACATACCTATCAATAATTACTTTAAATGCAAATGGACTAAATGCTCCAGTCCAAAGACATACAGTGGCTGAGTGGATAAAAAAAAAAAATAATAAGACATTTTATATGCTGCCTAAAAGAGACTTTGGATACAGAGACACACACAGACTGAAAGTGAAGGGATAGAAAAAGATATTCTTATGTACTCAATATAGCAGCACCTAAATATATAAAGCAAAATATTAACAGACATAAAGGGAATAATTGGCAGCAATACAATAAAAGTAGGAGACTCTAATACCCCACTTACCTCAATGTCATTCAGACAGAAAATCAATAGAAAGCATTGGCCTTAAACAACACATTAGACCAGATGGACTGAATAGATACACATAGAACATTTCATCCAAAAACTGAAGAATACACACTTTTTTCAGGTACACATGGGACATTCACCAGGATGGGTCATATGTTAGTCCACAAAACAAGTTTCAGTAAATTCAAGAAGACTTAAATCATATCAAGCATCTTTTCTAACCATAAAAATATGAAACTTTAAATCAACTACATGAACAAAACAGGAAAAAACATAAACACAGGAAGACTAAGTAGTTACTAAATAACCAATGGGTCAATGAAGGAAAGAGAACATCAAAAAATACTTTGAAACAAATGAAAATGGAAATACAACTTTTCAAAATCTATGTGATACATCAAAAGCAGTTCTAAGAAGGAAGTTCATAGTGATACAGCCTACCTCAAGGAACAAAAAGAATTCCAAATAAGTAATCTAATTTTATACCTAAAGAACTAGAAAAGGAAGAAGAAAGCCCAAAATTAGTTAAAAAAAAAAGAAAATAATAGAGTAGAAATAAATGAAATAGAGACACACACACACCCCAAAAAACATAGAAAAGATCAATGCAACTAAAAGCTAGTTCTTTGAAAAGATAAAACCAATAAACTTCTAGCCAGAATCATCAAGAAAAAGAGAAGACCCAAATAAATAAAATTGGAAATGAGAGAGAAGTTATAACTGACATCACAGAAATCGACTACTATGAACAGTTATATACCAATAATTTGGAAAGCCTAGAAGAAATGGATATTTTCCTAGAAACACAGTCTTCTAAGACTGAATGACAAATAGAAAATCTAAATAGACCAATTATAAGTAATGAAATTGAATTCATAATTTTAAAAAACTCTCAGCAAATAAAAGTCCAGAACCAGACAGCTTCACAGGTAAGTTCTATCAAACATTTAAAGAATAGTAGCAATCATTTTTTAATTACTCCAAAATACTGAAGAAGAAGGAACACTTCCAAATTCATTTTATAGCCCAGCATTACCCTGATACCAAAACCAGATGGAGAAGACTACACACACACACACACACACACACACACACACACACACACAAGATAGTTACAGGCCATTATCCCTAAGGATCATAGATGCAAGAATCCTCAAAAAAAATTAGCAAACCAAATTCAACAACACTAACATGATCATACACCATGATCAAAGTAAGATTAATTCCACAATTGCAAAGATGGTTCAACATCCACAAATCTATCAACATGATACATTACATTAACAAAACCAAGAATAAGAATCATAAATTCATCTTAATAGATGCAGGAAAAACATCTGACAAAATTCAACATTAATTTATAATAAAAACTCTTAAAGTGTGTATAGAGAGAACATACCTCAATATTATAAAGGCCATAAATGACAAACCCACAGCTAAAATCATACTCAAGGTTGAAAAGCTAAAAGCTTTTCTTCTAAGATTGTGAACAAGTATATCAGCTCTCACCTCTTTTCATGAAACAAAGTATTTGAAATCCTAGTCACACCAATTAGGCAAGGAAAAGAAATAAAAGACATCCAAATTAGAAAGGAAGATGTAAAACTGTTATTGTTTGCATGTGACATGATAATTTATAGAGAGAGAACCCTAAAGACTCCACCAAACACTGTTAGAACTAATAAGTTAATTTAGTCAAGTTGCAGGATATGAAATTAACATTCAGAAATCTGTAGCATTTCTATACACTAATAACAAGCTGTCAGAAAAAGAAATTAAGAAAACAATCCCATTTACAATTTCATCAAAAAGAATAAAATATCTGGGAATAAATTTAACCAAGGAGGTATAAGGCCTACTCTGAAAACTATAAGACATTGATGAAAGAAATTGAAGAAGACACAAACAAATGGAAAGGTACATATCATGTTCATAGATTGGAAGAAAAATCTTACTGAAATATATATATTATCCAATCTACAGATTCAATGCAATCCTCATCAGAATACCTATGGCATTTTCCACAGAAATAGAATAAAAATCTTAAAATTTTTATTTTAAAAAAGACCCCAAATAAATAAAAGCAACCTTGAGAAAGAAGAACAAAGTTGTAAGTTTTTCACTCCCTAATTTCAAAGTATACTACAAGCTATAGTGATCAAAACAGTATAGTACTGGCATTAAAAATAGGTAGATGCATAGATCAATGCAGTAGAATAAAGGGTCTAGAAATAAACCCACAATTATATGGCCAATTAATCTATGACAAAGGAGTAAAAATATGCAATGGAAAAAAGACTGTTCAATTAATGATGTTGAGAAAACTGGACAGCTACATGCAAAAGAATGAAACTGGACCACTTTCTTATACCATGTACAAAAATAAAGTCAAAATGGATTAAAGACTTGAATGTGAGTTTGAAAAAATAAAGTTCCTAGAAGAAAACATAAGCATTAAGGTCTTTGACATTGGTCTTAGCAGTATTTTTTGACCAGTCTCCTTTGGCAAGGGCAACAAAGGCTAAAATAAACAGATGGAATTACATCAAACTAAAAGTTCTTGCACAGCAAAGGAAGCCATCAACAAAACAAAAAGGCCACCTGCTGAATGGTTGAAGATATTTGCAAATTATATATCCAGTAAGAGGTTAATATCCAAAATATATAAAGAACCTATGCAATTCAATATCAAAAAAACCCAGGCAACTCAATAATTATTAAAGTTGGATATTATATACATGGGATTTTGCTGTTACTTTTCTTTCTACATTTGCATGTAATGTACATGATAGAGAATAGAGTCAATAATATAATGACTTTGTATTGAGACATATGGTAACTAGACTAATCATGGGGGTATTTTCATGATACATAAAAATATTAAATCACCATGATCTCTACCTGAAGCTAATAGGATATTCTATGTCGACTATACTTATATTAAAGAAACAAAAACCTTTTCAGACACAAGGGTTCAGAAAGTTTACTACCCCCTGAATCCTCTCTGAAAGAACTACTAGAAGATATATTCCTGGAAATTAATCCAAGAAAAATAGGATAGATTCAAGAAAGAGTTTTGATCAAGGAAAAAAAATTAAAGCTTGTAGCTCAGTCTGAATAAGTATTGATTATTCAAAAGTTTTAACAAAAATTTGGAATTAAAGTCCGGATGACCTCAACATGAGGGGTACAGAGGGAGAGTGACAAGAAGAGAAGGAGAATAAGGAAGTAAAATACTGCCAAAGTTCCTAACTTGCTTGGAGTGAGGGTACAGATCTGGGATAACTCTTTTTTTTTCTAAGTTTATGTATTTATTTTGAGAGAGAGACCAAGAGAGAGCATGCAGGGGAGTGGCAGAGGGAGAGGGAGTGAGAGAGAGAATCCCACCAGGCTCCATGCAGTTAGTGCGAAGCCTGATGCAGGCTTGAACCCACACACCGTGAGATTACAACCTGAGCTGGAACCAGGAGTTGGAAGCTTAACCGACTGAGCCAGCTAGGCGTCCCTGGGAAACTCTTAATGTTAATAATAATAATAAAGTTAATAGAAAACTTTATGTGTAAATACGTGTGTTGAAAAATTAGATTAGCCAAATACAGGCCATAAAACTTCTAAAGCATCAGTGTAACTTAGGACACAGGGAGACTTAGTCTCATACATGCCAGGAAAGTAACAAAGAAAACAAAAAAAGAGTAAATAGAAAACAGGAAGCAATGTGTCAGGAATCAATCTAAACTTATCAGTAACCCAATAAATTTGACTGACTTATATTGATTTATTAAATGATATTTTCAAAGTAAGTTTTTAACAGTAAGGTATATATTTGCAGTAACACAAGAAACTGAAAATCAAAGTACAGAAATAAATATACCAGGCAAATGCCACGAAAGAAGGAGGAATATTAAAATCAGATATTTGAATCAGATGAAATAAAATTCAAATTTAAGCTTAAAGGGCTAAAAGGGGACATTTTATGCAACAATATATACGGAACACTTGGCACAATGTATCACACATAATAAGCAATCAAAAAACTTAAAAATTAGTTGTTATTCCACCTATACTTGGTGTTGGGAAATGAGGGAAGTGGTGCTCAAAGAAAATTATATTTGAGTTAATTAATGAGATGTAGAAGAAACACAAAGTTGAAGAGGCCAATGAAACCTAAATTAGATTTTCTAAATAAACCAATGAGTGTCATTAAGAAAAAAGACCATATTAGTTTAAATGATAATTGGATATATTTTAAAAGCACGGAAGTGCTAAAATGGATCTGAGTAATCTTGTTGCAAGCTGTTAAAAGACATCTATTACATCTTACTTATTCTGGTTTGCCTTTGGCCTGGTCTCTAACATTGCTTTCTGTTTAAGCAAATTGTTTTTATACTTTAAAAATATAAACAGGGGCACTTGGGTAGCTCAGTCAGTTGAGCATCGACCCTTGATTTCAGCTCAGGTCATGATCTCACGGTCCATAGGTTTGAGCCCCATCAGGCTCTGTGCTAATAGCTTGGGATTCTCTCTCTCCCTCTCTCTGTCCCTCCCCTGCTCACTCTCTCTCTCTCTCTCTCTGTCTCTCAAAAATATATAAATAAACATTAAAATGTTTTTAAAATATAAACAGTAAAATTTCAAATAATTAAAAAGTAAGTGCTATATTGTTCTGGAACTCCTTCATAGAAATTCTAAACCTTTAATTTTCAGGACATTTACACACCATCTTTGCTTTTGGTTTTACCATCCTTGAGTAGGTTAATAGCCCCCCTCCCCCGCCTCTAAACCAGCTGTCTGTGTGAGCATCCAGAATGTAGTGACTGGCTTCCCTTCCAAGACAGCGTCTTCTTTATTGAGGTCACAGAGAAAACGAAAATGAAATCGGAATCCTTCCAAATTGATTTAATTTCCGACAGCTTGGTACAACGTTGGCCAGTGATTTCTCTGTGGAAGGTATCGAGGAGGCTCTTAACACTGAGATGTTTAGATGCTCACTTTTTCGACCTGTCTGTTCTCCACAACCCTTCCTCAGTAGTTCACCTGATAAACACTGGCCACAAGGCACTCCTGAGTATCTAGGAATTTCTGTGAAATAAGAGAACTCTGACACCCCAAGAAGCATGGCTTGGAGTTATCTGTACTCTAAACACATTCAGGAGCATTAGGGAATTGACAACTCCTCAGGCCTATAAAGTATGCTAAGTAGTATAACTATGTATGAATATATTTTGAAATTCAAAAATAGGAAAATGATGGGGCACCTGGGTGGCTCAGTTGGTTGAGCATCTGACTCTTGGTTTTGGCTCAGGTCATGGTCTCACAGTTTGTGAGTTTGAGCCCTGTGTTGGTCTTTGTGCTGACAGCGTAGACCCCTCTCTCTCAAAAATAAATAAATAAACTTAAAAAAAATAGAAAAATGACTAAATATAGCTTGTTTTGGTATATACATAATAAAATATTGTGTGGCTTATTTATAATGAGTTAATAATAGCCTGGAAAATGTGTACATTACTAATGTAAGTGAAAAAAGGCAGAGTACAAAACCATGTATGTAATATTACAACTATTTGGAAATATACATCTAAAAATATTAGAAATAAAGATACTAAAATATTAATTGTGTTTGTCTCTAGGATAGTGTGGTTATGGGTGATTTTTTTGTCACTCTTCTTATTTTCCAATTTTTCAGTAATGAGAATACTGGTATCATAATAGAAAACAAATAAAATGTCTTTTTTTAATCTTCAAAAAATATTTCCAACTGTATTTCTCTATGTGGGTGTCTTCTCCCAGGCCACAGATGTCACTTTTGTAGAGTCTTCCTCTAATTATTATTTTATTTTGAGAGAAAGTGTGAGTTGCAGAGGGGCAGAGAGAAAGGGAGAGAGAAAGAATACCAAGCAGGCTCCACACTATCAGTGCAGAACCCAACATGGGGATCAAGCCCATGAACCATGAGATCATGACCTGAGCCAAAGTCGGACACTTAACCGACTGAGCCACCCAGGCACCCTGAGTCTTCCTCTAATTAAAAATTAAAAGCAGAGGTGCCTGGGTGGCTCGGTCAGTTAAGTATCCGACTTCAGCTCAGGTCATGATCTCACAGTTTGTGAGTTCGAGCCCCACGTTGGGCTCTGTGCTGACAGCTCAGAGCCTGGAGCCTGCTTCGGATTCTGTGTCTCCCTCTCTCTGTACCCCTCCCCCGCTCATTCTCTGTCTATGTCTCTCTCTGTCAAAAATTAATAAACATAAAAAAAATTAAAAGCAACTAGTGGCAAATACTGCACATGATGGAATACCTAGAATTCCAGTATACCAGCAAGACATAGAAGAGATGCTTGGAGGACAAATTTGCTTTCTCATATTTAATTTTGCTGACTTTTTCAAAGGTCAGAGAGAGAGAGCAGTCTTTAAACTACTAACCTACTTCCAGTTCCCTCCAACTTCCATTGCTTTTCTACTGCCATTCATACCCTATTAAGAGAACTGTTTTATAAAGTTGCTCTGAAGAAGCTCTTTCAAGATATATATTATTTAAAAAAACAGCTTGTCTAAGATTATAGAAAAATTGAGCACAGACAATGGTTTTCTGAAGTCAGCCATGGCTTAGTCTCTGATAGATGATTTACTCTAAAGAAACTAAAATGCGAAGTATTATGTGTTTCAGTGGCATTGCTTGCTAAGTGGATCACACCTACAGCTGACTCAAAATGTCTTTCTTAAAATTGAATGTTATCCAGTGGTGGGTGGGGGGAGGAACAAGAAAAGGCAATATAAACTCAATTAAGCAATTTTATATTGGCTACCTTGTTCCAGAGAAATAGTAGCAAAAATATCTTACATATAACCATTGAACATCAAACCTGTGTATAGACCAACAAGAACAATCTCCATTATGGCCCCTTCAGTGTAAGTTGGTGCTTTTATTAAAAATTGGCTTTAAAAAAAAAATTGGCTTTAAAATTGTTTAGATTTCTAGGGGCACCTGGGTGGCGCAGTATGTTAAGCGTCCAACTCTTGATTTTAGCTCAGGTCATGATCTCATGGTTAGTGAGTTCAAGCTCTACATCGGGCTCTGTGCTGTGTCAGCACAGATTGTCTCTCTCCCTCTCTCTCTCTGCCACCCTCTCTCTCTCTCCCCCCCTCAGAAATAAATAAATAAATATTTAAAAAATAATAAAATAAAATAATTTAGAATTCTTCAGAATAATTTGAGCACCTTCTTGCATTTTCTTTGTTTTTTTTACAGTTATTTTTAATATAATTTATTGTCAAATTGGTTTCCATGTAACACCCAGTGCTCATCTCAACAAGTGCCTTCCTCAATGCCCATCACCCACTTTCCCCTCTCCCCCACCTCCCCATCAACCCTTAGTTTGTTCTCAGTATTATGGTTTGCCCCCCCCCTCTTAACTTTCCCCCCTTCCCCTCCCCCATGGTCTTCTGTTGAGAAATTTTTGTTTGTTTTTAAACTATTGAATTGTTTATTTCTCAAACTACAACTCATCACTATTATAGTAAATTCCATATTTCAGCACTTCACTAGAAACTTCATGGGATAAAATGACCATTGATTGAATTCTGGGACTATAAAAGGAAAGGATGCCTCCTTTTAAAAACACATTAGGGGAGCATCATCTTATATTTTCTAAAAATTCCTCCCTCTTTCCTACCCAGAAGAATTATGTTCCCTCTGACTTAGAATACGTTTCACAAAAATGCTTACAAAGCTAAAGAAGGATTTTATTTAAGCTTATAATTCAAGGTAAGCAGACTGAAGATAGGTTGGCAGTCTGAGTTAATATTGTATGGAGTGGATCTTGTTTTTTCTTAAGCATGTTCATTTTTATTAAAGCAAAACCCACTTGACCATTTAGATAACAAAATAATAAAGCAAGGGGCCCAGGATATTATAGACAAAAATCATAAACAGTACCAAAGACTCATAGATAAAGTACAATTTTTCTTGCAGCTAAGTATCCCCTTGCTTAAAGATTAAGTAGTAACACTTGCATATTGTACTGCAACTCTGTCCAGGACTGTTTCTCTGCTAATTATCATATGAAAAAATAAAAATACTCATTATAATTTAGAAATTCATTTGTATTGCCTCTTTGCCTTACTTTAAAACAAAGATAGCACCACATTTTACAGGGGGGAGAAAAGGAAACTAACGCTTATTGAGACTCTGTCATGTCCCAGGCAGTACATTCTTTTCTCTAAACATCCTCCAGCCTAGGTTATATTTCTGTCTTATTGGTGAGAAAGCTGAGTGCTTTCACCCATTCTGAAGACAATATTCTTTATTAATGTTATTCCAACAAGAGTGTAAATCAACGTAATGCATGTAATAAAAACCTAAAACAAAATTGAATTTGAGTGAAATACAGGGGAACCAATCGAAGAAAAGAATATTTGAAATGCAGTGCATGCAGGAAAGCTGTCAAACAGAGCTCATCCTTTACCTTCACCTAAGCTGTCATGGGAGAGGGAAAAACCTACATGCGAAGGTTGAGAAGGCTTCAGTCGAAGTGCACACCTTGCTAGACCTCTCAGGGCTCATACTCAAGATAAACCTCATGAATATAAATGAATGTGGAAGGGTCTTTACCCTTCTATGGCACATCCCTTATTAAATAATAGAGAATTTATCCCAAATAGAGACCTTATGAATATAATGAACTTATTTAACCTCAGAGAATTCGTAGAGATTAAAAAACCTTATGAATTTGGTAAATGTGGGATTTCTTGGCCAGTCTTTATTCTATATCTTAGCTTAAACCTAAAGTCGCCAACTTTAGGTGATCTAATATATTCTGGAAAATATAATAAAACAAATCTTCATAGGTAATGTGAAATGTTTTATTACCTTTAGAGTCTTTTATGCCAATATTTATAAACAAAAAGATGTGTCTGATTAAATTATGGCTTCTATTGCCTGTGTTCATATTCTTACTATTTTTATCAACCTAGAATGAGATAATTTAAGTTTCCATTCTGAATTATAATACACATAAATTGAATGCCTTTCTTCTTTTTTTTGAAAATTATTTTTTTATTGCAAAGAAGATAGAGTAAAAATCAAAAGTTCTCCCATGCCAACCCCATTTCTCAGAGTTAAAATATACACACATGTTTTTTCAGAAAATTTTCTGTGACCACACACACACACAAACACACACACACACATTACCTGACAGATCACATTTTGTATACTATATTACAACTTGATTTTTTATTTTTTTTTTAATTTTTTTTTCAACGTTTATTTATTTTTGGGACAGAGAGAGACAGAGCACGAACGGGGGAGGGGCAGAGAGAGAGGGAGACACAGAATCGGAAACAGGCTCCAGGCTCTGAGCCATCAGCCCAGAGCCTGACGCGGGGCTCGAACTCACGGACCGCGAGATCATGACCTGGCTGAAGTCGGACGCTTAACCGACTGCGCCACCCAGGCGCCCCTACAACTTGATTTTTTAAAAACTGACAACATTCTCGAATGTATCTTCTAATTAGTAAATATTAATCATTATTTCAAAAAAAAGATGTACCAGTTTATCTAATTGAGCCCCTATTGATAGACAGTATTTTAATGAGATAGACAGTATTTTAATGAAAATTTTTGTATACTTTTTAAAGTATTTTTTGAAAGATAAATTTCTAGGGATGCCTGGGTGGCTCAGTGAGTTAAGCATCTGACTCTTGATCTTGACTCAGATCATGATCTCACAGTTCATGAGATGGACTGCGTTGGGCTCTGCTTGGGATTTTCTCTCTCTCTCTCTCTCTCTCTCTCTCTCTCTCTCTCTCTCTCTCTCCCCCCCTCCCCTGCTCTCTCTCTCTCTCTCAAAAATAAATAAATATTTAAAAAAAGAAAGATAAATTTCTAAAAGAGAAAAGGGAAACTAGAGAATCGGATACGTATGGGTACATATACGTACATGTATGTATGTAATTTTCATTTTGATAGTTAACTACCAAATTGCCCTTCAAAGAATATATCTCATTCTTTTTTTAAGTTTATAAAGGAAATATTTTTTAATTTCAGCTTTCCTCAGGTATCACTGACAAAAAGTTGTGAGAAATGAAAGTGTGTGTCGTGGTGATATGTGTGTATGTTGTGAAAGAACTCCCTCCATCCAGTTAATTAACACATTCATCACCTAACATTTCTCTTTTTTGTGTGAAAAGATTTAATTTCTACTCTCTCATATCGTTCTTAAAAATATTAAACTATGAGCTGATTAAAACATAATTAATTCTATTCTCAAAGCACTCCAACATAGGTGATAGAGAGGTTTCCAGCTAAGAAACTTCTTTAAATTATCTTTGCTTACAAAAATATTCCTCATTTTTTGACACAATAGTGGAAAGTCATACTTTAAAAACCTAAATTAAACATCATTGTGACCTTGCTATATCTAAGGAACAGACTTACCTTAAGGCATTTTATTGATTATTACACTTTTTTTTCTGTATTCCAACTTCAACTCACTCTATTATAAATAATAGATATGACTGTATTTATAATAATATAGGGTTCTTTTTTTTGAGTTAGTCATCAAAGCATAAATATAAATTGCTGTGTTGCAGAGGTGTCTCCCCTGTAGGCAGACGTTCCTTCAAATGCAGTTCACATACAACCACATTTACCTCAGGAAAACATAATTTAAACCATACAAAAGTAACACTCCTTTTCAGGGAAATTGTCATGCCTTCGAAGACACTGCTAAAACTATACAACTCTTCAAATACCACTCCTGGCCTCAAAGATTTGGATATGTTATAATTTTACTTCATGTAATTATTAAGAAACGGCCGGGGACCATATCATTTTTGTAACTAGAAAAGACCCACAACTTTGCACCCTTACCAATCTGGACTCTGAAGTGCGGGGAGTGGAAGGCTTCCTCTGCGGTCCCTCAGGGGTACTTTGTCTCCAACTAAGCTTGACCCAGTATTTATACAAATTCATAAAAGAATGAGCTTGTGCTACAACAGGCTTCTACTGAATTTTTAATAAATGCAAGATAATTTATTCAAATCACTGACACTCTTACAAAATTATTTTTTAGATTTATCTCTGCTTCTTTCTCTTCAAAGCAGACTAAACGTACCATTTCACTTGATTATAAATATTTGGGTTTCTAAAGAAAATAACTTCACTTTTTATCTGCCAATAGTTAGAGTGGGAGAAATAAAGACTAATATAGAGTAAAATTAAATATATTGGACTTTAAAATAAAGATTGAAAAAAACATATAGTCTGAACATATCTCACACAGCTCTGTCTGTGGTAGATGTCTTGAAAATAATTCATTTAGATTCATCTAGAAGAGTTACTCATTCACAACTAATAATGAGAAAAAGACTACTAATCTCATTTTTCACTTGAATAGAGAAGGTTCTTTGAGTCCATGGCAATTCCATCTTTTCAATTCAATTTTTCACTTTAAAAATAAAGCCTAAAAGGAGTCATCATATGCATCATTTATAACCTTAACTTGCTTTGTGGATCAGTAGGCTGAGTGGTTTAATTGGGATAAATGGAGCAAGTAAAAGACCAATGAACCAGTGTGAAATTTTCTTGTATGAGTCAAGAGAGGTTCGTTGTTAATTTACAGTGGCCCAGCACTAGTAAGTTCACAAAGTTATTTTTGAGTTTCTTGAATGATTAATATAACCTGTTAAAAAAAATGGGTATTTCCTAAACATCTTGGTTCTAAATATATTATAAACTTAAAATGGTTCAATATAATCATCCTGACAGTACAGTCTTTAGAATTGTAACTACTAAAATAACAGCAAACTGAGATACAGAAGATCTCAATTTTAGAGCTAAACAGCAGTTGGCCTTAGGCAAGCTGCTTGCCTCTGTGTGTCCTAGTTTCCTCCATCCATGGGAAAGTGAGTTGTGTGAATAGCCATGTCCAGAGTAGACATGACCAGAAATAAATACTAAGGAGAAATGAGTTTAAAAATATTAGATATTTTTATTCTCCTCTGTATATCTGAATATATATATATATTTTGACATGATTTAGTTTAACTCTTGTCTTTTCTTTTTTGGAAAACTTGCTATACTCTTGCCACTTTTACCACTTCACATTCTATAACTAATTTTTAATGTGCAAAATACAAATGCTTATAATTTTATGATACTGTTTTTTCTGGTTCCTTATTTCCTTAGTTCAAATTTGACCCCCCATCTTGATTCTAAGTACCTTGAGAATAAAGACTATCATGTAGTAGACATACTATATGTAATACTGATTAAATGTATCCTTCTACAGAAAAATCGTAATTGTGATGGTTTAAAAAAAGTCTGTTCATTACTTAAGATCTGTTGTACCACATCTTTATTTCAGAATCACTAATTACTAAGTAAATGTTCCTCATTAAAAATAAAGTGTTATGCTCTATAAAGCTTTGACTTAGTATTCCAACTGTTAATGATTCTCATTTTTTTTAAGGTGGGACATCTTGGGAGCTGTCATTGGTACAGAATGTGGAACAGTAGAATCAGGTTTATCAATGGTCTTCCTCAAAGATGGAGAAAGGAAATTATGCACCCCATATATGGACACCACCGGCTATGGGAACCTGAGGTTTTACTTTGTTATGGGTAGGTACATTTTGAACAGATTTTGTTGACCTAAGGCAGAATCCAGGCCAGCCCCTATTCCTGTGGAAGTAAGATTGTTGTCTAACAACATAAAATGAAATTCATGAAATATGAGTTCTACTGGATGAGCAAAAGCTCACACCAGCTTCAGGCCAGCCCTGCTGGAACCATCCTATAAGAGAACTGGTCCTGGCATGCCTTAATAGGCCTGGAGATAAATGCCTTCACTCCACCTCTCCCTCAGTGGTCATAGCTGAAAAGACAACGGTAAAGAAGCTGAGAACAAATTAACTCCTTTGTCCAAAGCCCTTGGCTTCCCCCAGAAATCATCAAAGCAAGTCATTTGTTTCCATGGATATATCATCATTGCATAACTGGTTTTTTTTTTTTTTTGTGGGAAGCCAAGAAACAAGTTTATAATACTTTAATAATACTCTCAACTTTCTAATATGTGGCAAACACCCAGAGAAAGTGTTTAGAAGTTGTTGTGTTTTCTTCCTCCAGATTATTGTAGAACAAATAAGTGGGTAAACATTTAGAAAAACACCCAGGGAAGAATTAGCGCATTGAAATGTGGGACCTCTCAAATGTATCGTGTTAGTTACATATTCTCTCGCTGAATGTCCTTCCAGAAATGTGAGTAGGTGTCACATGCCTTCCTTGTTGATTGACTGGAAAAGCACAGGCAACACCTGGAAGTGAAAGAGGAAATAAACATTTACCACCTTTGAACTTACTTGCAAAGATGTCAGTTCATCAGGACAAACAGGCCCCCTGAGTCCAGGCTTCAGCACTGGCTGTTTATTTCTCTCATACATTCCTCACTTCCCACAGCTCGGAGTGATATGGGAAACTGTAGATTATGTCATGCTCTGAAACACTGGCTGCTTGATGCTACTTCATTTTTAATGATGATCTGTTTGATAACAGGGAAGTTGTGGATATAAAATATGATAATGTCATCTTCATACATTAAGGATAGCCCCACCTTGACTCTGAAATGGTTTGTATATTGAAAGACCCAGAGTTCATTTTCTTTACCTAATTAGAATTCAAAGTGGCTCTCATTTTATGAAGAGAGATTCCTGGGAAACCTTAACCTTCCCCTCAAAAAAGTTGTAATAAACATTCAGCATGTCAGTACTTCTAATTTTAAGCATTTAACCTTTTCACCATTTTTCACATAATATATTTGAATTCTTGCTTTTTTTCATAGTAGATTATGCTACATCAATCCAATTCAGTGCCTTTGTAAGACATCATCATGTTTATATAAGTGCCTTTGTAGAAAAGATTTAGTCATCTTTAATTCTTTTGGAAACAAAGCAGATTATTAATGAAGCAATTAAAATAATATTGACAACGAGGAAAAAAATTCATCTGAATGAGCCTAAAATACATTATCCCAAATAAAAGCATCTCCATATTATTTAAAAAATTAATGAATTGCGACTGAATATAGAGCACCAAGCTAGGATATGTGGGGAATACAATTGAGGGTAATAGTGGCACCTGAATCTCAGAGGTGCTGATCAATGAATGAATACATGCAAGTCCCTTAAAACAGTGCCCAACTGGGGTGCTTGGGTGGCTCAGTTGGTTAAGCGTTTGACTCTTGATTTAAGCTCAGATCATGATCTCAAGGTTCATGAGTTCAAGCCCCACATGGGGCTCAGTGTTAACAGCACAAAACCTTCTTGGGATTCTCTCTACCATTCCTTCCCCTCTACCTTTCAAAATGAATAAACTTTTAAAAATGGGTTAAAAAACATTGCTTAATGAAAATAAGTAAGACCAATATACCTTTTTTATATATTTATAAAAATTACTTAGATCCCTTGCCCACAAGTAACATCTAAAAGTCAGAGATAGACAATTACCATATGATTTCACTCATACGTGGAATTTAAGACACAAACAAGCAAAGGAAAAAGAGACAAAGGAAGAAACAGACTCTTAATTACAGAGAACAAATTGATGGTTAACCAGAGGGGAGGTGAGTGGGCAGATGGGCTAAGTAGGTCATGGGGATTAAGGAGGGCACTTGTCATGATGAGCACCAGGTGTTGTACAGAAGTGTTGAATCACTATATTGTACACCTGAAACTAATTTATCACTATATGTTAACTACACTGAGATTTTAAATAAAATGTTTATTTTATTTATTTATTTTGAGAGAGAGAGTTAGAGAACATGAATAGGGGAGGGGCAGAGAGGGAGAGGGAGAATCCTAAGCAGGCTCTTTGCTGTCAGCACAGAGCCCAATGCAGGGCTCAGTACAAACCATGAATTTGTGGCCTGAGCTGAAACCAAGAGTCAGAACCTTAACCGACTGAGCCACCCAGGCGCTCCTGGAATTTAAATTTTTTTTTACAAAAAGAGAAAGAATGTAGGGGCGCCTGGGTAGCTCAGTTGGTTAAGTGTCCGACTTTCGCTTAGGTCATGATCTTATGGTCCATGAGTTCGAGCCCCGCATCAGGCTCTGTGCTGATAGCTCGGAGCCTGGAGTCTACTTTGAAATCTGTGCCTTCCTCTCTTTCTGCCCCTCCCCCACTCACGCTCTGTGTGTGTCTCTCTCTCTCAAAAATAAATACACATTAAAAACATTTTTTAAAAAGAGAATGTAATGGGCTGTAATGAAATGAAAATGCTATGACAGTGCCAAGGACACTGTAGGTCACTTCAGCTGAGGGATATGAAGAGCAACATTTCATGAGGGAGATGGCATTTGAACTTGTCCTTGAAGAATGGATATAATTTAAACCTTAAGGGATATGAAACTAATAGAACACTGTTCACTATATTTGAATAAAAACTTTAAACACACAAAAAAATTATAACTTACACCTAAGGAAGTAATAGTTCTCTCAAAAGGAAGATGATAGTTCTCTCAAAAAATAGGGAGATAAGGGACATTTTATTTTATACAAAAGTTAGAATAAAAATTGTAATATAAAAAAATCTGTTCTTACACTTCTGCCATTATATGAATGGGATAGTTTAGAGTCATATTTAAAAATGAAGAGTTATGGGGCGCCTGGGTGGCTCAGTCGGTTAAGCCTCCGACTTCAGCTCAGGTCACGATCTCACGGTCCGTGAGTTAGAGCCCCGCGTCGGGCTCTGGGCTGATGGCTCAAAGCCTGGAGCCTGCTTCCAATTCTGTGTCTCCCTCTCTCTCTGCCCCTCCCCCGTTCATGCTCTGTCTCTCTCTGTCTCAAAAATAAATAAACGTTAAAAAAAATAATAAAAAAAATAAAAATAAAAATGAAGAGTTAAGAATATTTTTTTTATTTTTATTTTTTTTATTGATTCAAGTACCAATTTATTTTCTTTCAATATATGAAGTTTATTGTCAAATTGGTTTCCATACAACACCCAGTGCTCATCCCAAAAGGTGCCCTCCTCAATACCCATCACCCACCCACCCTGCCTCCCACCCCCCATCAACCCTCAGTTTGTTCTCAGTTTTGAAGAGTCTCTTATGCTTTGGCTCTCTCCCACTCTAACCTCTTTTTTTTTTCCTTCCCCTCCCCCATGGTTTTCTGTTAAGTTTCTCAGGATCCACCTAAGAGTGAAAACATATGGTATCTGTCTTTCTCTGTATGGCTTATTTCACTTAGCATCACACTCTCCAGTTCCATCCATGTTGCTACAAAGGGCCATATTTCATTCTTTCTCATTGCCACGTAGTACTCCATTGTGTATATAAACCACAATTTCTTTCTCCATTCATCAGTTGATGGACATTTAGGCTCTTTCCATAATTTGGCTATTATTGAGAGTGCTGCTATAAACATTGAAGTACAAGTGCCCCTATGCATCAGTACTCCTGTATCCCTTGGGTAAATTCCTAGCAGTGCTACTGCTGGGTCATAGGGTAGGTCTATTTTTAATTTTTTGAGGAAGCTCCACACTGTTTTCCAGAGTGGCTGCACCAGTTTGCATTCCCACCAACAGTGCAAGAGGGTTCCCGTTTCTCCACATCCTTGCCAGCATCTACAGTCTCCTGATTTGTTCATTTTGGCCACTCTGACTGGTGTGAGGTGATATCTGAGTGTGGTTTTGATTTGTATTTCCCTGATGAGGAGCGACGTTGAGCATCTTTTCATGTGCCTGTTGGCCATCCGGATGTCTTCTTTAGAGAAGTGTCTATTCATGTTTTCTGCCCATTTCTTCACTGGGTTATTTGTTTTTCGGGTGTGGAGTTTGGTGAGCTCTTTATAGATTTTGGATACTAGCCCTTTGTCCAATATGTCATTTGCAAATATCTTTTCCCATTCCGTTGGTTGCCTTTTAGTTTTGTTGGTTGTTTCCTTTGCTGTACAGAAGCTCTTTATCTTCATAAGGTCCCAGTAGTTCATTTTTGCTTTTAATTCCCTTGCCTTTGGGGATGTGTCAAGTAAGAAATTGCTACACCTGAGGTCAGAGAGGTCTTTTCCTGCTTTCTGTTCTAGGGTTTTGATGGTTTCCTGTCTCACATTCAGGTCCTTTATCCATTTTGAGTTTATTTTTGTGAATGGTGTGAGAAAATGGTCTAGTTTCAATCTTCTGCATATTGCTGCCCAGTTCTCCCAGCACCATTTGTTAAAGAGACTGTCTTTTTCCATTGGATATTCTTTCCTTCTTTGTCAAAGATTAGTTGGCCATACGTTTGTGGGTCTAGTTCTGGGGTTTCTATTCTATTCCATTTGTCTATGTGTCTGTTTTTGTGCCAAAACCATGCTGTCTTGATGATTACAGCTTTGTGGTAGAGGCTAAAGTCTGGGATTGTGATGCCTCCTGCTTTGGTCATCTTCTTCAAAATTACTTTGGCTATTCAGGGCCTTTTGTAGTTCCGTATGAATTTTAGGATTGCTTGTACTAGTTTCGAGAATGCTGGTGCAATTTTGATTGGGATTGCATTGAATGTGTAGATAGCTTTGGGTAGTATTGACATTTTGACAGTATTTATTCTTCCAATTCATGAGCACAGAATGTTTTTCCATTTCTTTATATCTTCTTCAATTTCCTTCATAAGCTTTCCATAGTTTTCAGGATACAGATCTTTTACATCTTTGGTTAGATTTATTCCTAGGTATTTTATGCTTCTTGGTGCAATTGTGAATGGGATCCGTTTCTTTATTTGTCTTTCTGTTGCTTCATTGTTAGTGTATAAGAATGCAACTGATTTCTGTACATTGATTTTGTATCCTGCAACTTTGCTAAATTCATGTATCAGTTCTAGCAGACTTCTGGTGGAGTCTATCAGATTTTTCATGTATAATATCATGTCATCTGCAAAAAGTGAAAGCTTTACTTCAACTTTGCCAGTTTTGATGCCTTTGATTTCCTTTTGTTGTCTGATTGCTGATGCTAGAACTTCCAACACTATGTTAAACAACAGCGGTGAGGTGGACATCCCTGTCGTCTTCCTGATCTCAGGGAAAAAGCTCTCAGTTTTTCCCCATTGAGGATGATGTTAGCTGTGGGCTTTTCATAAATGGCTTTTATGATCTTTAAGTATGTTCCTTCTATCCCGACTTTCTCAAGGGTTTTTATTAAGAAGGAGTGCTGACTTTTGTCAGATGCCTTTTCTGCATCGATTGACAGAATCATATGGTTCTTATCTTTTCTTTTATTAATGTGATGTATCACATTGATTGATTTGCGAATGTTGAACCAGCCCTGCATCCCAGGAATGAATCCCACTTGATCATGGTGAATAATTCTTTTTATATGCCGTTGAATTCGATTTGCTACTATCTTATTGGGAATTTTTACATCCATATTCATCAGGGATATTGGCCTGTAGTTCTCTTTTTTTACTGGGTCTCTGTCTGGTTTAGGAATCAAAGTAATACTGGCTTCATAGAATGAGTCTGGAAGTTTTCCTTCCCTTTCTATTTTTTGGAATAGCTTGAGAAGGATAGGTATTATCTCTGCTTTAAACGTCTGGTAGAACTCCCCTGGGAAGCCATCTGGTCCTGGACTCTTATTTGTTGGGAGATTTTTGATGACTGATTCAATTTCTTCACTGGTTATGGGTCTGTTCAAGCTTTCTGTTTCCTCCTGATTGAGTTTTGGAAGAGTGTGGGTGTTTAGGAATTTGTCCATTTCTTCCAGGTTGTCCAGTTTGTTGGCATATAATATTTCATAGTATTCCCTGATAATTGCTTGTATTTCTGAGGGATTGGTTGTAATAATTCCATTTTCATTCATGATTTTATCTATTTGGGTCATCTCCGTTTTCTTTTTAAGAAGCCTGGCTAGACGTTTATCAATTTTATTTTTTCAAAAAACCAACTCTTGGTTTCATTGATCTGTTCTACAGTGTTTTTAGATTCTATATTGTTTATTTCTGCTCTGATCTTTATGATTTCTCTTCTTCTGCTGGATTTAGGCTATCTTTGCTGTTCTGCTTCTGTTTCCTTTAGGTGTGCTGTTAGATTTTGTATTTGGGATTTTTCTTGTTTCTTGAGATAGGCCTGGATTGCTATGTATTTTCCTCTCAGGACTGCCTTCGCTGCATCCCAAAGTGTTTGGATTGTTGTATTTTAATTTTCATTTGTTTCCATATATTTTTTAATTTCTTCTCTAACTGCCTGGTTGACCCATTCATTTAGTATGGTGTTCTTTAACCTCCATGCTTTTGGAGGTTTTCCAGACTTTTTCCTGTTGTTGATTTCAAGCTTCATAGCATTGTGGTCTGAAAGTATGCATGGTATGATCTCAATTCTTGTATACTTATGAAGGGCTGTTTTGTGACCCAGTATGTGATCTATCTTGGAGAATTTTCCATGTGCACTCGAGAAGAAAGTATATTCTGTTGCTTTGGGATGCAGAGTTCTAAATAGATCTGTCAAGTCCATCTGATCCAATGTATCATTCAGGGCCCTTGTTTCTTTATTGACCGTGTGTCTAGATGATCTATCCATTTCTGTAAGTGGAGTGTTAAAGTCCCCTGCAATTAAAACATTCTTATCAATAAGGTTGCTTATGTTTGTAATTGTTTTATATATTTGGGGACTCCCGTATTCGGCGCATAGACATTTATAATTGTTAGCTCTTCCTGATGGATAGACCCTGTGATTATTATATAATGCCCTTCTTCATCTCTTGTTACAGCCTTTAATTTAAAGTCTAGTTTGTCTGATATAAGTATGGCTACTCCAGCTTTCTTTTGACTTCCAGTGGCATGATAAATAATTCTCCATTCCCTCACTCTCAATCTGAAGGTGTCCTCAGGTCTAAAATGAGTCTCTTGTAGACAGCATATAGATGGGTCTTGTTTTTTTATCCATTCTGATACCCTATGTCTTTTGGTTGGCACATTTAGTCCATTTACATTCAGTGTTATTATAGAAAGATATGGGTTTAGAGTCATTGTGATGTCTGTAGGTTTCATGCTTGTAGCAATGTCTCTGGTACTTTGTCTCACAGGATCCCCCTTAGGATCTCTTGTAGGGCTGGTTTAGTGGTGACGAATTGCTTCAGTTTTTGTTTGTTTGGGAAGACCTTTATCTCTCCTTCTATTCTAAATGACAGACTTGCTGGATAAAGGATTCTTGGCTGCATATTTTTTCTGTTCATCACATTGAAGATCTCCTGCCATTCCTTTCTGGCCTGCCAAGTTTCAGTAGAGAGATCGGTCACGGTCTTATAGGTCTCCCTTTATATGTTAGAGCACATTTATCTCTAGCTGCTTTCAGAATTTTCTCTTTATCCTTGTATTTTGCCAGTTTCACTATGATATGTCATGCAGAAGATCGATTCAAGTTATGTCTGAAGGGAGTTCTCTGTGCCTCTTGGATTTCAATGCCTTTTTCCTTCCCCAGATCCAGGAATTTCTCAGCTATTATTTCTTCAAGTACACCTTTCAGCACCTTTCCCTCTCTCTTCTTCCTCTGGAATACCAATTATGCGTATATTATTTCTCTTTAGTGCATCACTTAGTTCTCTAATTTTCCCCTCATACTCCTGGATTTTTTTTATCTTTTTCTCAGCTTCTTCTTTTTCCATAATTTTATCTTCTAGTTCACCTATTCTCTCCTCTGCCTCTTCAATCCGAGCCGTAGTTGTCTCCATTTTATTTTGCAACTCATTGATAGCATTTTTTAGCCCCTCCTGGCTGTTCCTTAGTCCCTTGATCTCTGTAGCAAGAGATTCTCTGCTGTCCTTTATACTGTTTTCAAGCCCAGAGATTAATTTTAGGACTATTATTCTAAATTCACTTTCTGTTATATTGTTTAAATCATTTTTGATCAGTTCGTTAGCTGTTGTTATTTCCTGGACGTTTTTCTGAGGGGAATTCCTCCGTTTCGTCATTTTGGATAGTCCCTGGAGTGGTGTGGGACTGTGGGGCACTTCCCCTGTGCTGTCTTGAACAACTTGCATTGGTGGGCGGGGCCGCAGTCAGACCTGATGTCTGCCCCCAGCCCACTGCTGGGTCTATAGTCAGACTGGTGGGTACCTTCTCTTCCCCTCTCCTAGGGGTGGGATTCACTGTGGGGTGGTGTGGCCCGTCTGGGCTACTTGCACACTGCCAGGCTTGTGGTGCTGGGGATCTGGCGTATTAGCTGGGGTGGATCGGCAAGGTGCACAGGGGCGGGAGGGGCAGGCTCAGCTTGCTTTTCCTTCGGAGATCCACTTCGGGAGGGGCCCTGCAGCACCGGGAGGGAGTCAGACCCGCCGGAGGGATGGATCCACAGAAGCACAGCATTGGGTGTTTGCACGGTGACGGGAACTGGTTCCCTTTGGGATTTTAGCTGGGGGATGGGCAAGGGAGATGGCGCTGGTGAGCGCCTTTGTTCCCCGCCAAGCTGAGCTCTGTCATCCAGGGCTCAACAACTCTCCCTCCCGTTGTCCTCCAGCCCTCCCGTTCTCCGGGCAGAGCTGTTAGCTTATAACCTTCCAGAAGTCAAGTCCCTCTTGCTGTCGGAACACACTCAGTCTGGCCCCTCTGCTTTTGCAAGCCAGACTAGGGGCTCTGCTTGGCCAGCGGGCTGCCCCTCTGCCCGGCTCCCTCTGGCCAGTCCGTGGAGCGCTCACCGCCTCTCCGCCCTTCCTACCCTCTTCCGTGGGCCTCTCGTCTGCACTTGGCTCTGAGACTCCGTTCTGCTAGTATTCTGCCGGTTTTCTGGGTTATTTAGGCAGGTGTAGGTGGAATCTAAGTGATCAGCAGGACGCGCGGTGAGCCCAGCATCCTCCTACGCCGCCATCTTCCCAGGATCCTCCAAGAATATTTTTAAAAATTTAAGGGTTTGAAGGGAGAAGAGAATGCCAAGCAAAGCCAGTATTTTTGGGAAAAAAAAAGCAATTATAAATTGGCATGACATGTTTGAGGCAGGTGAATTTTCCCAGTATAACTGAATGGAAGGATAGAAGGGGAGCAGGAAAAGGGAACTGGAGACGAGTGGTGGTTTTCTTTAATATCTACTAAGAGGAGTTCAGATTCTCTTTCTCTAGGCAGCATGCAGCCATCAGATGATTTCTGTCAGTTCTGTGACACATTCTCATCTGTGTTTTAGAAAGATAACTCTGGCACAAGTGTGAAGGAAAGACTGAAATGGTCAGAAATTAGAGAACAGGAGACCAGTTAAGGTTAGGTAGGGTTGCCAGAGTGAAAGGAAGAAAAACAAAATAGCTTTTTAAATTTTTTTTAAATTGAGGTATAATTGACATACAATATCCTATTAGTTTCAAGTGTACACCATAGTGATTCGATAGTTTCATTTAAAAATAATTTCTATGATGATCTTAGTTACCATCTGTCACCATACAATTATTACAATATTTTTTACTATATTCCCTATGCTGTACTTTTTATCCTCATGACTTATTTATTTTAAATTTTTTTTTCAACGTTTATTTATTTTGGGGACAGAGAGAGACAGAGCATGAACGGGGGAGGGGCAGAGAGAGAGGGAGACACAGAATTGGAAACAGGTTCCAGGCTCTGAGCCATCAGCCCAGAGCCTGACGCGGGGCTCAAACTCATGGACCGCGAGATCGTGACCTGGCTGAAGTCGGACGCTTAACCGACTGCGCCACCCAGGCGCCCCATGACTTATTTATTTTATAACTGGAAGTTTGTACCTCTTAGTCCCCTCTACTTATTTAAATCTGAATTTCAGATAAAGAACAAATAATTTTTTGTATAAATATTGTTCATGCAATGTATTTTATCTGGCAACACTAAGTTAGGAGACCATTGCACTAGTCCAAGCAACAAAAGAATATGGCAGTGACAGTGGTAACAATGTGAAGGAGGGAACAGAAAATAAGTAGCTGAAGAGAAGGAACCAACAATTGAGGTTCACACCCAAGTGACTATGGGGATTATGAGGACGATATTGGAAAGGACAGAGATTTCTTTCTTGGGTGAGTAGAAGAATGGTACCATTTCCTAAAATAGGAAATGTCCAAAAATAAATAAAGAGTAAATATGGACTAGAAGATTCTGACATTAGGTGTGTTGAGGTTGAGGCTTCCAGAAAGCATATGAAGGTGGAAATTCTCATCAGCGTCTGAATCAGATTTGAAAATCATCAGCATCCAGGTGACAGTTGGAGCCACTAGAGTTGCTGTGTTCTCCCAAACAGAAGGCAGAGTAAACAAAGGGCATGAAAAAGGCTCAGTGAGAACCCTCATCTAGTTAAAGGTAGAAGGCATATACATAGACAAAGGATACTGAGAAAGGACATAAAGATATGTGGGAGGAAGGTGCCATTCTGCACTGAAGAAGGAAGGGAAGAGTGTGGTTTGGGGGTGGGGATCAGCAGTGCAGGGAATGCCACAGAGAGGCCAACCAGGATAGGGGCTGAGAGCCCCCCCCCCCCCACTGACTTCGGAGAGAGTATCCCCCATATTGTGGTGCATGGGAAACCCAGGTATGTAAAGTTAAAAGAAATAAAGACATGTGTCACTGAAAAAGAACCATTCCTTCAAGAAATTCATCGGTAAATGGAAGAAAAGAAATGGGGTCTAAGATCTTGAGGTTTAGAAAACAGAATCTAACAAAGGTGGTTTTCACATAGGATAGGATTTAATAGGACAGAACAGTAGGGTAAGATTGGGTAAGATAAGACTGGACCTGTAGAAAGACTTTAAAACTTTGGTAGCTGATGGAGAAGAAAGCAATATGGGAAGAGATCTAAGATTTGGTAGACAATTTATAATGGCACCTTAGGAAAATCAGTGCCTGGTTGTTAATCTAAGGAAGATCATACTCCCTTCCTGTCTGGCCCTGCCTATATGTTCTTCCTGGTTTCATCCCTGGGTTCATATCCATCTACTGTGCCTATTTCTGGAAAATTTGCTCAACTTTCAAAATTCAGTTCTGGTCTATTTCCTTCATTCATACATTCATTCATTCATTCAACAGAAATTCATGGAGGGCCAGTATCCAACACTGTTCTTAGAACCAGAATGCAGTGAATACGACAAAAATAACCTAACGTACATCATTCATTCATTATTCCTTCAACATATTTATTGAACATCTCCCATAGCCCACACTGTATTTATTTTCTCTGAATTTTGACTGCAATTATGGCAGCACAATACAGTTTACCACTAATTATTCTTCTTTGGTGTATATTAACCTTGTTTTCTTTGCTAAATTACAAATTTTTTGAGGTTGGGGCCTATTTTCCCTTAAGCCCAATGCCCTATACATAGTAAATAACAAAATCACTTTCCCAATATAAATAAGTATCTTAAAAGCTACTTAAAACAGGACTCAAAATATTTTAAAACTGACTGTCCATCTAGTATTTATTGAAATCTTCTATACTTGAATTGCTGTACAAAATGCCCCTTGAGTCATACCTTTCCACAATACATCAAAGCGAATGAAACTGAAGAAGGAATCTGTATCTTTCTGTACGAGCTGCTGTCACAGAAACTTCACAGAACTGATAAATTGCCCCCAGAGGGATCTTTTAGATAAAGTCTGTCATCCTTTTAAAGTCTTGGCTCCTTTTGGACTTTCTTCTTCTGTCATTCTGGGCTGGATGAGCTCTCAAGTGTGTTTCAGCTCCCTCTGAAAGGCAGGTGAAGTTCACGAACTGTTCTTAAGAGAGCAGAGATTTACAGGGAACAAATCAATGAAATTAGAGAGTACTGATGGTTCATTCCCTATGTCTCTGGGTATGTTGCTTAAATCCACACTGCCTGTGACTTTTCACCTTTTCTTTGTTCTTTTTTGTAAGTCTTTAATATGTCCTTAATAAAGAAGTTACATTTTTTTAGATGGGAATTTAGTTTTCATGCAGATCTTTTCCCCCAGAGACAGTCGTTTAGGATGACTTTTCATAGCTATATTTAACCATAATATAGAAGTATGTAAGGAAATGCTAAAAATTATGACAGCAGATATCAGAATCCTGAAGCTTTTCTCTACCATTTGTTGCCCTTAAACAAGGACATCCAGGGGCGCCTGGGTGGCGCAGTCGGTTAAGCGTCCGACTTCAGCCAGGTCACGATCTCGCAGTCTGGGAGTTCGAGCCCCGCGTCAGGCTCTGGGCTGATGGCTCAGAGCCTGGAGCCTGTTTCCGATGCTGTGTCTCCCTCTCTCTCTGCCCCTCCCCCGTTCATGTTCTGTCTCTCTCTGTCCCAAAAATAAATAAACGTTGAAAAAAAAAATTAAAAAAAAAAAAAAAAAAAAAAAAAACAAGGACATCCTAACATCTGTTAGGTTGAGGGTAACATTATCACCATATCTTCAGATTAGTTAACTCAATAAAATTTATTATATGCCAAGTTATATATGTCTAACAGGTGTAACATGCTATATTTCTATGCTTTATGACTACCACCATCCAAGTTACTTCTGTTATTATGATCCTTCTTATGCTAATTAAGGTCTAGCTTTCTTACTTAAAACATCACATATTAGCAATTTCTCCTGATCGACCCCAATAACCCAGGATGAAATGGAGCTAGACATTCCTCCTTTCCTTCCTCCCTCTCTCCCTCCCCCACTGCTCCATCAGTCCATCTTTCTTTTCTTTTCTTTTTTCTTTTCTTTTTTCTTTTCTCCTCTCTTCCTTTTTCATTCTTTCTCTTTGTCTCTTTCTCTCTTTCGTTCTTCCTACAGATGGTGTTCTAGAGTTTTGAGGTTGCCTTACTGTCACCATAGAGTATTAGCAGCAGAAATTGCCTATAGATGAAAATTAACATTAATGGTGATTAATTTAAAAACTGGAGGGCATTTTTTGAAAAAGTAATAAAATTAAGAGTTAACGTTATAATTTTTGGACCATAAGGATAGAATATTTTCCAGGAAATTCATGTACATACCTACATTCCTGCTATTGTGATTGCTGCTGTTATGAATGATAATGGTAGGTGGGGAGACGTTTCTGGTTACACATGTAATCCTTTAAAATCCAGTTTCTGCAGACAGTTCATAGAAGCCAGCAATAGTAAGGATTATTGGCTGAATGCAGTAGTGAAAAGAATAGAGGGTCAAGGGCTAAAAGACATACCATTGACTCATGGCTTTTCCACCAATTAGTTGAATGGTTTTCAGTTTCAGGTACCTGTTCTGTTACTCAGTTTTGTCATCAGGATGATCTTAGTTACTTCTCAGTTCTAATGTTCCATTGTTTCATTTGACTGTAAAGTAGAGTGATACAGAATATTTATAGTTTGCACTCTCCGACAACCAAATGAGGTACCAGAAGTAAAAACGAAAAATGTAAGATGAACTGCATTTAAAATACAAATACCAAATATATGCTAAACTATTGAAGATACTGTGTGCAACAGTTTAAATATTACCACTTCAGGGGCGCCTGGGTGGCGCAGTCGGTTAAGCGTCTGACTTCAGCCAGGTCACGATCTCGCGGTCCGTGAGTTCGAGCCCCGCGTCGGGCTCTGGGCTGATGGCTCGGAGCCTGGAGCCTGTTTCTGATTCTGTGTCTCCCTCTCTCTCTGCCCCTCCCCCGTTCATGCTCTGTCTCTCTCTGTCCCAAAAATAAATAAAAAACGTTGAAAAAAAAATTAAAAAAAAATAAATATTACCACTTCAGAAATAGTTGATCATTTTTAAAAAACCATTATCAATAGGTTCCGAATTTTGGCCATTAAGACCTTAAATGTAAGGAAGCGATAGTTTATTAAAAAGCAGAGTACGTCTTTTTAATGTGGGTTAAAATATGGACAGGTTCCGCAGCTCATTGCAGACCGTCATTTGAGCAGTCTCACGAAGCACAATAGTTAACTTTGGCCTTCCCAGATATCAAGTCTTTGATCTTTAGCATGGCTCTGAACTATCTTTACAAATTATTTCCTTGGGTCTAGTTAATTTTATTTATGGTCATTCTTAAGTGACATCTGGTTTCTGTTGTTATTTTTTTTATTTGAAAGCTAACACTATACCTGTTTATGGATGCAGTTAACAACTTAAAATTTTTGTTTTGTACAGGAGGAATTTGTGACCCTGGAGATTCTCATGAAAATGATGTCACCTTGTATGCAAAGATTGAAGGAAGAAAAGATCACATTACACTGGATACTCTTTCCTATTCCTCATATAAGGTATATATGCCAATCCATGTGCCAAATGGCCCCACTGTAGACTTCCCTAGACAAGTCAAAGTCAAAGCCATGAAGACCAAGCTAGATGCAGAAGAGAACACTCTGTTCTAGAAGCCCAGAAATTTGCCAGATTTCTTAAAAAATGACATGGACATTGTAATACTCACTTTTCCCCCCGATACAAAGGAAAAATGAGGTTTTATTGGGAAAAATGAATTAGACCCCACCAGAGATTATAAGATGGGAGACCAGTACTCTGACAATGATTTTTGTACCCAAGAAAGCCCTAAAAGTGGTTCTAATTATAAAGCTTCACAGACTTGTTATCAGGCATCATGGGCATTTTTCCAGCATTTTAAGATTTCCTAGGCAGAAGACATTGTATAAGTACAGATTATTACTACTTTTGCTTTTATTTTATTTTATTTTATTTTATTTTATTTTATTTATTTATTTTCTTTCTTTCTTTCTTTCTTTCTTTCTTTCTTTCTTTCTTTCTGGCTAATTATAGCCACTGAAATTGGCCTCTTTTACTTTTCCCTTTGGATCTAGGACATCTGCAGGCTGTAGTTATGTGAAAACATCTTCAAAATTATGTGTGATGCTTGTCATTAGGTGTGGAATTATTTTTTTCTAGTGGTAGGTTTATTTGTGCTGAGACTACACTCACCCATTCATTACTAGTTAGGCTTTTCTCCACGTTGATGGCACCCTTGGTACTATAAAGAGCTTGAACACAGCCAGCACCTAGCATTTCATGGTTTCAGTTAGAAGACAGGAGATTAACACTGAAGCTAGAATAAGGAACAACCAGAGAAGGTATTCGCACACTCCATCTGCTGGGGTTACCCAAATTATCTCACGTGGGATTTCATAATGGACTAGTTTTCCAGCTGTGACTAGCTAGGGTTACACCTGCTCTGGTCATCTGCGCGCCACAGACCAAACGAGTTATGTAAGTTATCACGGGTTAACTTGTTGACTCTGGCAGTTACTGCCTAGAGTCATATTTTCAGAATACCTAGTTTGGCAATGGTTGGTACCATACAAATTCACTTTAAAAGAGGACTGATGATAAAGTATTGATGCGAAGTTGCTTTTGTCTTGTGCCAAGGTCTATAAAATGGATACCTATGCTTTGGTAACTTTAAGGACCTTACACTCATTTATCTTCAGGTAGAGGGGCCCTGATCAGTACACACAGAGAACTCCAGGTGCCTGCAAAGGAGGAGTCCTAAGTGACTCAAACAAATGCCCACTGAAGACCACATCTACTAACCGAAATAACAGATGGAACACACAAGACCTCCCCTGGTGCTTAACAAATGGCAGTCATATGCATAGTAATTGCAAGCTTGAATCTAGGAGAATTCTCACAGACTCACATAGAGGGCATTACGAATGATTTTGGTTTCCTTTGTTTTGAAGGTTCCATCTTTAGTTTCTGTAGTCATCAATCCTGAACTTCAGACTCAGGCTACGAGATTTTGCCTAAGGCAAAAAAACCATCAAGGACATAACAGGAATGTCTGGGCTGTGGATTTTTTCCACGTCTTACCTGTTCTGCCTTCTACAATGTCTCACATGATACAGTTTTCCATTAATCTGGGATGTGGAACACATCAGCCTGGTAACAGGTAGGAAGCCCTATTTTTTGAGTGTGTGAACCAGTTAAAAGTGAACATGTGGGGGAACGTGACTGGCTCAGTTGGTAGAGCATGTGACTCTTGATCTCAGGGCAGTGAGTTGAAGCCCCATGTCGGGTGTAGAGATTACTTAAAAAATAAAATCTTAAAACTAAAAAATGAACATGTGGACTTGGCTATTAAGTGGGAGTAACTTCTCAGTAGGTTTTCAGCTGAATTTTTAATGAAACATCCTTTAAAAAAAATACACACTTTCCCCCAAAGAAGAGCTCTTCAATTAATATGCAGAGTGTGATTGGATAATTTTAAGTAGAAATGACTTCGTTCTAAGAGCTCGGTCTTAGGTATCAGAAGTGTTTGCACGCGCTGTGGCAGCCATCCATGCTGACAGATTGCTGAGAGAAAAGAAAAACAAATAACTGAAGAAAAGCTTGACCCCATGTTGGTTAGTGACCCCCTAATAATAGGCACGGAAATCAATTAACACTTCAAGAGCTATGACTCCTGCGTTTCACTTCTCAGAAGTGTTGCTCGTGTCCTTTCTAAGAATTTTTTGAGTCTCACATTCACAGGATGAGGTGGCAGTGTGAGACGTGGTAATTGCCTTGCCATCTATCAAATTGGAGAGCACAGACTCAAGCTACCATTTGTTGGCTTCAAAAGATAGTTCATTTCTATAGCCGTAATTGAACCGTTTGCCCTTTGAAGGCTGGTCAGACTTCAGTGGAGGGGAGAACAAGGATTTTGGACACAGCATCTTAAAATTTATTACACTAGTTCTGCAGGTGTTTACTGTACCTAGCCAGAGGTGAGTCATTTCATTTTGTTATCTTTGCCCTTTTTTATTGTGCTTGTTCTGGTGTTATCAGTGTCAGCCTGGAGTTTTCCACCAACCATGGGCGTTCCTGGTCCCTCCTCCACACTGAGTGTTTACCTGAGATCTGTGCTGGACCCCACCTCCCCCACAGCACTATCTACTCCTCCGAAAACTACAGTGGGTGAGTAAATTCTCTGAGATATCAGGAGATTTGAATTCATGTTGTGACTCAAAATCTACCAAGAAGCTCGAGACTAATAGTTTTTCATAATAGGTAAGGAAGCTGCTTTCTCTTCTTCAGGTGATTTAGGAAGGATCTCATTAAAACAAACAAACAAACAAACAAACAAACAAACAAACGACAGTAACCAGCTGATGCAGGATCACAATTTGTAGGGTTATTCATTCATTTATGCTCTTGGCTTTTATATTTTGGATATATATAACTTAAACTTAGACATAAGTTTAAATTCTATGTAGTGATTCCATGGTTATTGCCAAAGGGCTTCTTGCCAAACTACTTACTTAGGGAAAGATGCAGCATAGAGAGGTGGAAGAAAGTTAAGCTGTGCAATTGAACCAGGTTCAAATCCTGGTTCTGCCATCTACTTGGGTAATGATATTTCCTCCCTAACTTTCCCCTTTTTCCACATAAATTAAGGACAATGATACACCCCTTTGAGGGCTGTGCAGAGAATTAAAGATGACTGCCAAATACTTACCACCTTACAGAGTAAACACTGGATAAACCAATAAAAAAATATTTCCAAGCATGGCAAAATTAAGTTGAGAATTATTTTCTTTCTTAGCCTCTATTTAAATGTGCATAGGACCAGGGAATAGCAAAAAATAGAAAGCAATCAATGCTAATCAGCCCCATGTCTGCACAGATGCTTATCCTCAAATAATATCTAAAGTCTGAGTATTGATGTAAAAATTTCTTAAAGGAATATCTAAAAACAAAACAAATATCACTTGCTAATAAGAACAAACCCATTACTCTAGTGTGATATGAATGTTTTTAGAAGTTATATGCTTGTCTTAAAACTGTAGCCAAACTCCACAGGTGAATTTAAAGACTTTATTGCCAAACTTTAGTGCTGTCCCAAGCATACAGAAACTACAGCATCAAAAGCATGTAAAATAGGTTCAAAAGATGTGAATTTAGTTTTGAAGCTGTTTTGTGCTAAATTTCTTGCAGGTGGAACCGAATAACGATTCCCCTTCCTAACGCAGCACTAACCAGGGACACCAGAATTCGCTGGAGACAAACGGGACCAATCCTTGGAAACATGTGGGCAATTGATAATGGTTAGTTTATGCCTGTCATAATCACATGCCATTGATGTAGAGTCTTCCTGTGCTTTTGTTCATTGGCACAGACTTAATCACATTTCTAAGTCATGGTCTTGCGATTCATTAAACGCCCTTTCTTCCCTTTCTCCTTTGCATTCCGTTAGAAGCCCAGGGATGCACAATCAGAAAAAAAAGGCAGCAGAGTCAGCAATATTAGATGCAAGAATGTTTCAACATACAGAATTTAAAAGCCCTGAAACTCAAATTCACAGTTGATGACAGGGGATATCCTAACATTTTCTTTGAATGTTTTACACAAAATTAACATAAATACTTACCATACTGCATGTATTAAAATAAGAGCCATTCTTCTCTTAGTAACTACCACAACATCTGGAAAGCTTATCTTTTAGATGCAGACACCACACATTAAGGGAACATCATCTCTCAAATGAAAGTTCTGAAGTGAAACTTCTACCTCCTTCTCAGAAAACTGTATAACAAGAAAATTTAGATATACATAAAATATCCTATGTTATCATTAATTTTTAAGCGAATTGTTGATCATTTTTGCATAACTTTAAAGCCAATGTCACTTATAACAGGTGCACATGAGAGAAGATATTTTAATATTGGGATGCATGACTCAATTTCTTATATTTGTTATTAATAGTATGTTTTTCTTAATAATTCTAATTACAGGAAGTGTCATCGATTTCCTATTTTCAGAGTATATCAATTTGACTGAAAAGTTATACTACAAGGAAGTAGAAAGGGAGGGAAGGAGGGACAAAATGTCAATACTTAAGCAAACTTAGCATAGCCACTGACTTTGATCGATTTTATAAAGTAGGAAAAGCCTACCTCATTCTTTCATGCTGATTTTCCATGTTTTAATAATCTTTTTGCTACTTTGAATAATTTAAAAATTGATACACATTTAGTGGAATACATTCTTGAAACTCAGGAATAACTTCAGGCAAGAAAACTTACTGATGAGCCAATGTAAATTCTTTAAACACTCTGTATTCAGAGAAGACCAATAAAAGGCCCGGACTTCAAAGACCACATTAGTTATGTAGGTATAAACATAGTATGTTTGCAAAACCATCTAAAGGGTTAATTTGTTTAAAAGAAGTTTTGGGCGCCTGGGTGACTCAGTCGATTAAGCGAACGGCTCTTGATTTTGACTCAGATCATGATGTCATAGTTCAAGAGCTCAAGCCCCACACTGGGGCTCTGTGCTGGTGGTGAGGAGCCTGCTTAGCATTCTCTCTCTCCTCTCGCTGCCCCTCCCCTATTCTGTCTCACTCTCTCCCTCAGAATAAATAAAGAAATTAATTAATTAATTTTAAAAATACAGTTTCTCCACTGGCAGAACATTTTGCATAGCATTTGAATTACAATGCCTGTTCACTAGTTCTAGGGAATAAGTATATACCTCTGAATAGTGGGGTATGGGTGACTTTTCCCCTGTTGTCATACTTTTACGGGTCCTATAATGAACTTATATTACTTTGATAATAATCAAAGAAATCGAAAAACCAATACTAAAGCAAATGAGGAAATTAAGAGTGCTGTGAAGCACATATAAGCCTATGAAAAGAATATCTAAATTTCCTAAGCAAGGCAATTACTAAGTCAGAAAGGGTCCCACCATCTTGTTTTGAGTAGAATGAGAAAAGGTAAGAATATATGAAAAGAGCATGGTTAGCACTGTATGTCAGATGCAAAACTTGGGACAGAATCGCCTCGATTCTGTTATCATCCTATGTGTGAGGTGTTCACAAAAACAAGACCTGCTCTCTGGCTTCTTCATGAGGCTTGAAGAGGACATACACTCAGTCTTTCCCCAGAGAAATGTGTGCCAACTTGCCAAAGAATGCTTCTGAAATCTCTCCCACTTCACTATGGAATGCCAAAAGGATGTCAAGGAAAACAAACATAGACAAAAAAAGAGGTCAATATCCTACTTTTGTTAGATATGTTTTTCCTGCTAGTGTGTACAGAAAGTATTTTCAGAATTATCCTGAAATTCCTAGCAGAACAGAAAATCCTAGGGCAAAGTATGTTTGTTAATCACTTTCTAATATTCTCAGCTTGATTAAATTAATAATAGGGGTTAAAACAAAGCTGACCTTTCCACACTCATAGGAAAAAGGAACCTATCAACTTACTCATGCTGTGAATCCCGATGACCCCAGTGTTTGCAGGGAAGGATGACACGATTCTTAATTGCAATTTTTTTCATTGACTGGAAGAGTCTTGTTTTATTGTTGAAATTTTTTTGCAGTGGAAGCTTTTTGAACATAGGTACACTGTAGGGCAGCCTCCAGAGTGACCCTGCAAAATGCAATGAAGCACTTACATAACTTAGACTAAATCCTTCTGCAGCCATAAAATCATGTTCTGGGAACACAGTCTGTAGGCTTTTCCAAGCTACAGAAGAGTGAAGCCCTTTCCTGATTTCTCAGCACTTTGCTGTCTAGTGGAGCCCAGCAAGGCAGATGGAGCAGGAAGGATTCTTGACCCCAATATCATGGTGATCATAACTGTATGGTTCCAGGCAGCCTGCTAAGCATGAACATTTCATTTACTCTTTCCTCCAAGGATTATTATCCCACTTTAAAGAATAGGGACACTGAGGCTTAGACAGGATAAATCACTTATCCAGAGTTTCCCAAGTGAAACAGGAATTTGAATCCAGGTTTATTTGACACCTAAAAGCCGTAACTTTAACCATTCAACCTACTATCTGCTCTCTTCCTCAACCATCAGTTTCCTTCACCCAAGAGTTTTTCCTGGCCTGCTTTGCATCACACTTGAATTACTGGCTCCAGAGAACAAGTGTTTGTAGGAGCATAGGCCACAGGGAAATTTATTTTAAAATGAAATCATTTAGGGATGCCTAGGTGGCTCAGTTGGTTGAGCATTTGACTCTTGATTTTGGCTCAGGTCATGATTCCAGGGTTATGGGATCCAGCCCCACATTATGCTCCACACTGAGCATGGAGCCTGCTTGAGATTCTCTCTCTCTCTCTCTCTCTCTCTCTCTCTCTCTGTCTCCCCCCACTGCCCCCTGCTCCTCTCCCATACCCATGCTTGCTCTCTCTCTCTGTTTCTCAAATAAAAAAATAAAAATAAAATGAAATCATGTAACTATTTTGGCATGATTACAAGACAGAAAAAAAGATGATAATGGATGGCAAATCTGTGCCTAAAATTGAACATGTGAGGTCTTAACAACTGTTGCATCTCTAATTCCTCATTGGTTTTGTTCCCTTTTCACACTTTGTTATGTTATTCATTGTGCTGATTATCAAGAGGCTTAATATCTATAAATATATTTGAGCCTGAGTATCTCAGAGCCTACCATTCAACCATTAAGAATCCTTTTCTTGATATTCCAGTGATTAGAATTTAGGTTTATAACATCGTTATCAGTCAAGCCCACCATTTAGGAAAAGATATGCATTTCTGAGAAGACAATGCACGACAGATTTTATTTTAACTCCCCACTTCAGGAAGGATGGGTTAATGTTTAGAAGGATATTTAACAATCATCTGCAAGATGTTATAGATTTCTCCCAGATAAGAATGGAAGTTATAGTTGTTTTTTTGTTCAAGTGCGCAAAGGCTTTGTTGGAATTGGGATTTGTATTGACAGTAAAGGGTTATAGAGCCTCACAGAACAGGAAACAACTTCAAAATCATTACTGTCACTCTCCTAAAATCTAGCAGATAATTCCTGTCATAGAAAATTTCTGTCTCCTGAACATATTTGCTTCTAGTTTATATACTTTTGAGATGACAGTTCTCTCCTCTCCCAAGTCACCCCTGTCTCCAAGCCTTGTAAATTGTCATTTTATCTTGCAAAGCAGTTTAAGAATTGAGCTAAACTCTTCATAGTGTAAACTATGGCTTTCAGTGTTTCCCCTTCCATAGAAAGGAGATGCATTATATTGGTTATTGATAAACATAAGAGACATTTATTCCAACCCCATCAGTTGTGTGAACCAACTATCCTAGAAGGCAAAACCTGGGATTTATTTATTTAATGACGTTAGTTGAGATCCTGAATCAGGTACTGGGATGGGCCTTGTCAAGGTAACAATAAGCGGATCAGGTGGTGACTCCGCACTCACCAACTTATGGTCAACTGGCATAGATAGATGTTATTTAAGAAAAGAAATTTACACAAGCATATACTGCAAATTATAAAGATTATTAAGAGAAAAGTACAGGGGGCTATGGGTTTCTAGCAGATAGGCTCATCTAGTGCAGATGGATTAAGGAAGAGTTAGTTATAGTTTTTAATTAAATTATAATGTCTCTATTTCATGATATATCAAATTGGTCCTTTGAAAATTAGTTCTACCTAAAGAAATTAAACTGTAGAATGTTCAACTCAGAAGCACTAATATTCTTCCTGAAATCATTTTAGCCAAAGAGACTCCATTAAGGAACCCAAATCATATGTTCTTACCTTTTTTTTTTTTTTTTGCTATGAAACATTAAAATCTTGAAAGAATTAACTTAAAACATTTCCAGCAAATTTGTAGCTAAGCACTTAACTTGTCACATAGTGCTCTATATGTCACCCTGGATTCCTGTGTATAACATGCATTTAATGGACTAGATTTCATGGGGGTTGCTTCACAAAATTGATTGACATGCTGATGTTTTCTTGGTTTTTCCACTTGTTTTGCCTTATTTTTACTTGCTGTTTTTTCTCTGCCTGCAGTTTATATTGGTCCATCGTGTCTCAAATTCTGTTCTGGCAGAGGACAGTGCACTCGACATGGTTGCAAGTAAGCATTTTAAAATAATAATTATACTTCTTTTTTTTGATTACGTACTTTATATATTGAAGCCACAAGTCATTTTAACTTGTTTTAATTTCCATTTTAGGCTTTTGAGGTCTTTTGAAGGCCAAAGTAGGATACTCCAAATTGAACTTAAGCATAATAGAACATTAAGTGTGTTTTGTAAGTAGAAATTGATGAATAAATAACTTTTCTATTAAGCTAAATTGTAAATAAATTTAGCATACCTCATGTAAATTTGTGAACAAATTTGAATTCTTCACAGTTTGATGACTGCCTTTTCTGTCTTTGGTTACATTCTTCAATATGCTATTGAAGCTATTGAATATGCTTCAATATTTTAATTCCTAGCATGCTTTGTAAATGAATTATGAAAATCATTACTGACCCATAAACCCAAGGCTAAAGGAAACTGGAATGAGCCAAATTTAGCAGTTTGATAAGAAAATTCATCTTTGAGTATAATTCTGCAATCTTACTTACCTTTGAAAATCATTTGGGTCTTCAAAATGATATATAAAGTATTTTACATGATAATGATGTTGAATATGAAATCTGAAATTATATATAAATAGTTAATATCTAGTCACCACTGAAGCATTGTGTTATGTTTATAACGAGAATTGGTATTCATATGTATTATGTCATTCCCATATTAACATTTAATTATAAAATATTTGGGAGATTCCCAAAACCACAGACAATCTTGGTTATACAGCTAAGTTTTCAACAACTGATCATCTAGTTTGTCTCTTCTTGTCCTCCAAACAAAAAGAGTAGTAATTAATTAATGGAGAACTCATAAAAGGAATTTCTGCCTGATCATTTGGAAATTATATGTATGAGGCAAGACACTTGTCAGCACTGAGAGTAGAGGGTCACGTTAACTTCTTAACTATGTTGCAGTGAATTTAATTAACAAAGAAGTCACTCTGCACAATAGAAAGTATTAAAGAATTGAAAAGTTCCTATTCATATTCCAAAAGTGAAGAGGCACCTAGTGGCTCAGTCAGTTGGGCACCCAACTGTTGATTTCGGCTCAGGTCATGATATGGTTCATGGGTACGAGCCCCATGTTGGGCTCTGTGCTGATGGTGTAGAGCCTGCTTGGGATTCTTTCTCCCTGTCTCTGTGCCCCTTTCCCTTTCTCTCTCTTTCTCTCCTTCTCTCTCTCTCTCTTTCTCAAAATAAATAAATAAACTTTAAAAAAAATTATTTAAAAAACCAGTGAATATGTGTCTCTGTGCTTTTGAATAAAACCACCAACTCCTACCCCAAAAGACTGACTCATTAGATCTGTGAAGCATTATTTGGTGTTTTCTTCAAGTTATTATCTTCATCTATTGTCCATATCCAGGCCATCCTCTCCTTAAGTGCATTTCAAATAAAATGAACACAAGAATGCCAGACATCTTTGTAATTCCTGAAAGTTGTCCTGAAAAGTTCTGAAAACAAATTATCTGAAATGACAACTGCTTTTATTAATGAAAATAGAAAGTGCTATTTCTAAAAAAAAAAGGTGCTATTTCTAAAAAACCCATCTATAATTACAGTAATTCTACTTCATACTTCATTTTTCGTGTACAATATCCTGTTAGCATTCAGTGGTTTTATTAAGGCAACCACCTGTGTCACTCATGATGGATGCAAACAGAAATCTGAATGGCCCTGTTATGCCTTTGGGCATTGTTTTTTTGTTTGTTTGTTTGTTTTTTAACACCATACATCATTTTGAACAATCATGGCCTTTTCCTCCTTCTAAGGTTTTGCAGAATATTTTCACCCGTTATAACTTGAGTTTTTTTTCCCTATTTCTGATGACATTTTACATAATATTCAATGGTTTTGTTCATCTGTGGCTGCACTGTTTGACTACTACATCCTTTTAAATTTTTTTTTCAACGTTTATTTATTTTTGGGACAGAGAGAGACAGAGCATGAACGGGGGAGGGGCAGAGAGAGAGGGAGACACAGAATCAGAAACAGGCTCCAGGCTCTGAGCCATCAGCCCAGAGCCTGACGCGGGGCTCGAACTCCCGGACCGCGAGATCGTGACCTGGCTGAAGTCGGACGCTTAACCGACTGCGCCACCCAGGCGCCCCGACTACTACATCCTTTTAAAAAAAATTTTTTTTAATGTTTATTTTTGAGAGAGAAAGAGACAAAACCTGAGCAGGGGAGGGAGAGAGAGAGGCGCACACACACACACACACACACACACACACAATCCAAAGCAGGCTGCAGGCGCTGAGCTGTCAGCACAGAGCCCCATGCAGGCTTGAACTCCCTAACTGGGAGATCATGACCTGAGCCGAAGTCACATGCTCAATCGACTGAGCCACCCAGGTGCCCTGGTGACTACTACATCCTTTTCCGGCAATATATGCTTTGTCAAGCATGAGCAAAATTGCATAGAAAAGGAATTTATATTTGATACCATTTATTTCTCTTCAACAGATGCTTGAATTTGGGGCCCCTGCAGCTTTGTTTCTCTTCTCACTTTGCTCCCCTCATCACTGCTATTATTTGCTACCAGGATTCCACCTCTCCTGCTGCCTAACATGTTTTTGCCTGTGTGCAATACTCAGGCCTGGATTTCTAAACTGATAAGTCTTTATTCTGATAAGCCCACCCCTGTTAGAGGTTCTAGTGAGAAGGGCAGAAGGCATCCTTTTATCTTGACATTCAAGGTGACCATAATGCTACACTTGAGGATGGGTAGAAAAACCTGCAGAGGCTATATTTAGAGTCAGGAGAGCCTCATGCCATTCCTGAAATCTCCTGTTACCCTACTGTTTCACTGCAAAACAAAGACTACAAATGTATTTTTAAATATATGAATGGAATCCTTATCAACATTTTATCCCAATTATATAACTTTTGATTAAAAGTACACTTCCAAAACCACTAAATGGGAACTGACTCCAGTGTGAGTCTTCTCTAAATGATCACCAATTTCTGTCCAAACAGTGGTCCTAAGAAGACACATTTAAGATACACAGAAATGCATTTGCCCTGAAATGCCATGGTAAACCACATATAGTTCTCCAATGTCAAAATGTGTCTTCTTTAGCTAATTTGTTTATCCTTCTTGGAAATTACTTGGCTATTCACAGTTTAAATCAATGAGATAACATGGGAAAGAAGCAAACTGTGTGAGGCTTATTTACATGCTCCATAAATACTGTTTTTCTTTCCCAATCCCATCCCTAATGCCAAGACAACCTTCAGACTTCATGCTGTAGTAGGGTCCAACTTCCTTGATAACATGATGACGACTGTAAACCTTCTCCCTCAGAATATCCAATACACATTTGATATACCAGTGCTAAACAAGTAGCTTTCAGAGTTATGCCATAATATCACTTTATTGGCCCTACACTGCTTTATAAATGCTTCCAATTTTAGGAAGTTTTGAATGCTTAGATGAACACTCCTTACCCCACCCAAAAAAAGACACCAATTTTATTTTATAATGGGTGACATAGTATATATATAGTGAAAAAAGAAATAGTACAATGAAAATAAAGAATTTAAAACTAATTCCTGATATGTAAATGCCTTAGAATATAAGAGGTTTCTGATATTCAACTAGTGAGTTATCTGTGATGAGTGTCCTAATATAAATATAGTAGAAAGTGGGGCGCCTGGGTGGCTCAGTCGGTTAAGCATCCGACCTTAGCTCAGGTCATGATCTCATAGTCCGTGAGTTTGAGCCCCGCATCAGGCTCTGTACTGATAGCTCAGAGCCTGGAGCCTGCTTCAGATTCTGCGCCCCCCCTCTCTCTCTCTACCCCTTCCCCACTCACACTCTGCCTCTCTCTGTCTCAAAAATAAATAAACATTAAAAACATTTTAAAAAATACTTTAAATATATATATATGGTAGGAGGCAAGTTGTTGTGTGGGGTTTATTTTGTTCTTTTTCTTGAAGCACTACTAATTTGGGATTCCACCGTGGGGCAACACAGTTCTGCTAAGGACATCTATCTTGGTGAAGGTGTTCACATTCCCTTTATAATGTCAACCTAAGTTTGAAATAAAGATAGATTTATTTTCCAATCTTTTCCAAATATTTCAAATAATTTCTATCACAAACATAATGTGTATTTTTACATTTGTTCTTAGAGGAAATTTATTCTAGATATCTTTGGAAGTATTTTTTATTTATTTTTTATGAATTTAATGAACATCATTATGAATAAAATTATATATGTAATAACATAACTTTTACAAAAACTTTACATTGGAAATGTGCACAGATGTAGATGCATTCACAGATGAATCACTGGCATTGGTTAAAGATGAGTGCTGAATTATTGTTTTAATCAGAAGCTTTTTATAGCAGGGCTGTGTAAAGACTATATTCTTTTGTAATATTTCAGTCAATTGACTTTATCAAGTCTTCAGATTCAGTATTTTCCGGAGACTAATGAGCCTGACCTACCATTCAATCAAATGCTGGCCCCTGGACTTCCTCCTCCTTGAATTAGATTCATGGACCTCTGTAAGGACCAACAGCTTAAGATATTATTTCGTGATATCTTAGGGCGCTTGGGTGGCTCAGTCAGTTAAGCATCCGACTTCGGTTCAGGTCATGATCTCACAGTTCGTGGGTTCGAGCCCCGCATTGGGCTCTGTGCTGACAGCTCAGAGCCTGGATCCTGCTTCAGATTCTGTGTCTCCCTCTCTCTCTGTTCCTCCCCAACTCATGCTCTGTCTCTCTCTCCCCTTCAAAAATAAATAAAAACATTTTTTAAAAAAGAAAAATAGAAGATTCTTTTAAAAAAAAAAAATTTTGTGATCTCTTTCAGGTGTGACCCTGGATTTTCTGGCCCAGCCTGTGAGATGGCATCCCAGACATTCCCAATGTTTATTTCTGAAAGCTTCGGCAGTTCCAGGCTCTCCTCTTACCATAACTTTTACTCTATCCGTGGTGCTGAAGTCAGCTTTGGTTGTGGTGTCTTGGCCAGTGGTAAGGCCCTGGTTTTCAACAAAGATGGAAGGCGTCAGCTCATTACGTCTTTCCTTGACAGCTCACAGTCCAGGTGAGTTAAGGCAGGGTGGAATACATATAGAAACCAGATGCTAATGATTGAATTTAGATCTATTTATTGTCCTTTTTTTTGTTGTTGTTGATATGTACATCTTTCGATTTTTAATCTAGAGAGAGCTTACAGTTAGTTGCTATAGGGTTAATTTGTCCTAGTTTTTAATAAATTAAAAGGCTTACTGATGACTTTAAGATACTAATGACTGACTGGTTTTTAAACATATGAAATGTTAGCATCAAAACTGTGTTCTTAAGCCAAGGGCTAGTTAATTATTTATGTAGTTTTATTTATTTGACAGCTTGCAGAGGCTGATTAGATTTATTCTACATCTTCCCTTCCCCCAGTGCCTCATAAATAATGCAGTAAAGGAATGATTGGCATTTTAAGTGTATGTACACAAGTGCATAGTATACAAGTATGTATAAATATATACTCATGTTTTGCATGGATATATCTGCATATAAACGTGCATTGACCTCATCTTCTACACATATTCATACATCTCACAGTGAAATTACTTACATTTTGTAAGAGATGAGTAGAAACATGCAGCTTTTCAGTAATTCATTTAAATTTGTTTGAAATTCTTTATAAGCCAAAATGAACATTATGATACAAATGTTTATGCATATGCTAATTACAGACAATTCATATCTAGGTTTCTCCAGTTCACACTGAGGCTAGGGAGCAAGTCTGTTCTAAGCACATGCAGAGCCCCTGACCAGCCTGGTGAAGGAGTTTTACTGCATTATTCTTACGATAATGGGATAACTTGGAAACTCTTGGAGCACTATTCATATCTCAACTATCATGAGCCCAGGTACGTTGGAAAGCATTTGGAAAAATGATTAGAGTGATATCTCCTTCCTGGGGAAATCATCAGTCAACTGGTGTATATCAGATATTTTTCCACTGAGAGATGGTGAGGACAAAGATTAATGTGTCTTGTAATAAAAAACTAGCAAGCCACATTCTTCTATTTCATTTGTCTTACTGATTTCTGATAATTTGAAGAAATTTGTTCTCATATTTTGAAATATACATCTAAGGGAAATATTTTGATGCCTAGGAAAGAGAAAAATAGTTAACACTATTTTCCTTATTCAACTATACTGCAGCCTATTAGATATGATTTTGATATGACACTAAATTATAAACTCTGTTAACAACTATTTGTTAGCAATACATTATAATATGTTATAATAAATCATATGAGACAATAATTCTAAAACCTGATAACAAGTATGTATTTAAAATTTGCATGTAATATGTAGAGTCCCTGCCAAAGATTGAAGGGTGAGGATATTTTTAAAGTTCTTTCTTCAGGCCACTTCTGTTTTTCTTTAGCTTATACATTTCATAATCTATAGTTGCAATTGTGAGATTTAAGTTTTACTTGAAGCAGAGGCATCCTTCGATGTACCACTGGTGGTACATTTTTAGCAATGCCCAGAGGGCTGTCTCCCCTTCTACGACAGTATTGACCTACTCACTGAAATTCTTTAAAAAATTGCACAAGAGGAGGATGGGAAAATTGAATACCACTAGAAGAGGTAACACTATGGCTACATTCACAGTTAGTGAAGAACTAACACCATTTGCCTTCCTGGAAGTACATTTTGATCACAGGGAAATATGAAAGAGAGCAAGGGTTTTGGGCACTGAGGTTTGCATTGGCACTGTGGCAAAAAGACAGGGGCACTGATGCTAGACTTTATATACTGAAAGTTGTTGCCTAGAGCAGTCCCTATATTTAAGTGTTTGTAAACAAATGAGAAATTTAATTTTCATAGAAAAGAAAGTAGCATGTAACAGAGAAAATAACTAACAACTGTTATGAGTTGTAATTGTTTACATTATAAAATTTTAAGAACACATCAGATGTGTTGAGTGTTCCCTGTAAAAGTAAGTGAAAGGCTAACTTCAACTTTCTCACTCAGTAGACAATATGAATACCAAAAACACACTTCACAGACTCTCGATAGAAAACATTAAAAGACAATTAAATGAAAAGCAGGTTGATAATAATGAAAGCAGGACAAAAATATCACTGTCCTAAGTTAACTTGGTCTAAAACACAATTTTTTCTAACAAAGATGGACAGCTCCAAAATTCAATAATCAATCTTTATCATGAAATTTAATTAATCTTTGTTGATATGAAAAATAATTACACATTAAATGTGCTATTGCAAAGGTGCATTTAATCTTGCCTGCCATTTGACAGCAACATTTTTCTTCTAAGCAGAATCAACATGGCTTTTCAGAACTAGGTATGTGCATAGCTTGAAAGATTAAGATCCGAGTGGAGATTTTTTTTAAAAAGAGAACATGGTAGAAGTGTCAAGAACACTTTTATTTTCAATTGTATGTACGTCTGCCCATGAGACTCTTCCTCCATCCCCCTCTTTCTTACAAATATTAATAAAAGTGACATGGCAGAAGTAGAATTTGATCTATTCTGGATACTAAATTATATTTTACATGATAAATAATACAAACCATGTAAATTCTTCACAGGAGAGTTAAATGTATCTTGATGCCTTTAGCCATTTGCTGTATTTTCTTCCGTCTAAATTGCTGCCTGTAACTACTGTCAATTCCATATTGTCCCTTCCTGCCATGGCTGTTCCAAAATGAAGTATGACCCGTAAATTAGATATTCTAGTTAGCTAACCACTGTTACTTCCAGCCAATTTCTAATAATTCTTTTCCCTGTGAGTCACTCAGTAAGTAAAAGAACTCTGTCTCCTTTCTATTTATAAATTTTAAAGCCTGTACATTTATCTAAGTTAATCTTTTAATTCAAACTGACTAGAACGTTGTGAACTAATTGGCATTTTCAATGTAAAACTTTATATCACTGCTGAAACTAAAATTATTCTAGATTTGTCTTAATTATAGGGCTTGTTTCTTATTCTAAAATTTTTATAAAGCCTATTTTTATTTTATTTTTGTTTTGATTGCTGTATTTGATTGCAAAAATTTATGAGCTTAGTATCTACCCCAAAAGGAAGAACGATACAGAAAGTTGACCCAAATCCCTGGGTTCCCATCCAGGAATCTTCTGATCAAATGATTCCAAAGGTATTGTAATGAGCTGATGCCATATGCAGAGTGGTGGAAACAGAGATTCCCACCCCACCTCATGATAGGAAGTAATTGTTAAGAGTACAGGCTCGAGAGCCATGCTGTCCAGGTGCAGCTCCTGGCATTGCCAATTAAAAGCTGCTTAACATTAGAGAGAATATTCAACCTTTTTGTGTCTCAGTATTCAAATTTCTATCAGGGTATAGTGACAACGTGTACTTCATTTATGCAGCAAGAATTTGTTGAGTTTTTGATGTGTGCCAGATACTATTCTAGATGCTAAGACATGATAGTGAAAAAACAAAAAGTGTATCTGACTTTGGCATAAGGATATTATTCCAACTTCACAGATGAAGGTGCTGAGGAACAGAAGTTGAGTACCTTCCCTGCAGCTGCAAAGTTATTAACCATTAGGTGTCAGAGGGGGGACTTTAACCCAACAGTCTGATTACAGACCTGTAGTCTTAATATCATTGCCAAGGAAAATATTGGTCATTTCAATTACTGTTATCACACACACGTATGTATATGCACTAAAATAAGGAAATAAAGGAAAATAAACTTTAAAGTTGCCTGAAAAATTCTACTTTTCAGTTTTTTGGTTTCTGGGGTTTTTTTAAAGAAAGAGAGTGCACTCATATAAGCTGGGGAAAGGGGCTGAGGTGGGGAGAGAGAGAGAGAGAGAGAGAGAGAGAGAGAGAGAGAGAGAATATCCCAAGCAGGCTCCATGCTTGGCACAGAGTCTGACATAAGGCTTGATCCCACAGCCCTAGGATCATGACCTGACCTGAAATCAAGAGTTGAACAGTCAACCACCTGAGCCACCCAGGCACCCCTCAGTTGTTATTTTTAAATTATATTTATTTTCATCAGAGAATAGTAACTGCTTTTAAAATTATTATAAAGGAAAATTATAATTTTCTAATAACATGATGATCAAATTAAATGATTAAATTAATGCATGATTTTTTTCATTATTGAGCCAGTTTTAATATAGTTTAATTAATTTCTTTACATATTTGGTATGTTAATATAAATAAATATAGTTATTTGACTAATAAAAATATTTAGAAATTAAAGTGAAAATTACTAAAATACTCATTTTAAATTTTATTCTTTCCTTCTAATAAATTCACATGGGTAAAAAAAATTCACAGATTTAAAGTTTTTAATACCAAAAGTATTTAAAAGTATTTAAAAACCGTAAAAATTACTGCTCTGTCTTTTTAATTTAAGCACTGTTTTTAAATTTATATTTCTATATTTGAATAATGATTTTTCCTTATTTGAAAAGTACGTTTTCTCCCATTGCAAAAAATTCTGCCTGTTTTTTACTGGTCATTTGTATAATTAATAGTGATGAAAATCATGTTATTCTATCCCATATTTCCATATACAAATTATTTAAAGAGAAAATAGGCATTATTTTTAATAACTCTACATAATAAATTACATTTCCATGATTTTAACATTTCTTGACACAATAAGAAGAAACATAATACAAATATGAAAATCAATCCAATTTCTAATTCATTCCAGCCTTAGACACTGAAGTTTTTAAATAATTTGTTTCTAAGTTACCCAACTAGTCACCTGTCTTAGGGAGCTTTCCTTTGCTCACTAGGAAAAAGACTCAGTCCCTTTAGCATGTGTTTACTGCTAACACCTCTCCTGGTGTTTAATTGTACATTGATGGAGACAAATGTTCCATTTGCCATTTGCTTCATGTCTCACCTTGTGTATGGATGTGAGCAGCATGGAATGTGATTTATGGAGCTTTCAAGCAGATGTCGTTGCAGTGGCAATTAATGTATGGTTCCTGCTGCTGTGTACAGTAATTGCTCCTGGAAATTAGATATTATTCTTAATTTTCTTCCCCATTTGTCACATACAGGTTTGTTGTCATGGCCACCATGACACAGCAAGTCACCTCATACACTGTGTTCAACTGACGGGAATTAGGAAGGGCCGCAGTTCCAACCAGCCTCAAACTAATATGTGTAACAAGATGCCCAAGTTCCTTTTTCAGACTAAGACAAATCCTGCCACTTTGACAACTGTGTTTTATTGAGTTAGCTTTTCTGAAAGCAGATGAATGCAAGCAGTCACATTTTTTGATGGGTTTGGAAGACTTTGTTTGAGTCAGACAGGAAATTGGAAATCTCAGAAGAATGTTTGTAATAGTGGCAGAACTATTTTTTTAATGCTATACTACGGGAAAAAATACGCTGTTGTGAACGTTTGTATTTTAAGATACCAAAGTAACCTGAATTTTTACTTTTATTTATTTATTTATTTATTTTTAGAATAATCTCCGTAGAGTTACCAGATGATGCAAGACAGTTTGGAATCCAGTTCAGATGGTGGCAACCGTATCATTCTTCCCAGGGAGAAGATGTATGGGCCATTGATGAGATTATCATGACATCTGTCCTTTTCAACAGCATTAGCCTCGACTTTACCAATCTTGTGGAGGTTACTCAGTCTCTGGGATTCTACCTTGGAAACGTTCAGCCGTACTGTGGCCACGACTGGACACTTTGGTAAGAATTTCATCTCTGCTGTTGTTATAATTTACATTAAGGATTGGAACATAAGAATGATCTTCTGGTTCACCCAGCTCTTACTCATTTGCTGACAAATATTTACTGAATACGAACCATTTCAAAAGTCATTATTATGTCTACAGGTAAGATATCTTGGGAAGCAGAACTGAAAACAAAATACTGAGAGACTTAAATAAATGTAAAATTTCACCATAGTGTTTAATCTCAAATTTTTATTTCCCACAGTTACATATAAAACCCCTCTTTAAAAAGTGTTAATAACTAAAGTCACTACCATATTCTCCCTTCATGGAGGCCTACCACGATCATGATAAAATGTGAAATCACTCTAATGACTATTTTATTAAAATACTACTTCTCATGGGTAGTTTTGTTTTCATGCTGTCTTACATAAAGTCCAGGAGGTTTTTCCATCCTTAATTTATTAACTAAGATCTCCTTTTAAATCCATCTTATCAAGCAATGTTGGACCAGTAACTCATATAGTTAATGTTGTTGGGGTTTCAGGATTGTGGGATATCCTAGTCAAGATAACCCATCTTAGATTTAACCCCCCTATAGGCAAATGCAAGCTTAATTATACAATAATCAGTAAATAAGTAATTTAAGACTGTGATTAGTACTTCAAGAACATCAGTAGGATGACACAATAGTGATTAACTGGAGTTGGGAGGCGGCTACCTAAGGTACAAAGGAGGAGACTATGTTCAGATAGTTCAGATGGTGGATATGATATAGTCCACTGATTAGAACAGAGAAGAAAAAGGAAAGTCTAGCCACATGATGATCTGATGGAAGAACATTTCAACTAGGAAAATTTACAGTGCAAAGACTACAGAAGTGAGAGTGACCATGGTATATTCAAGGATCAGGAAGCCCAGGGAGGGAGGGAGCAAAGGTGAGGAATAGACACCAAGAGTTGTGCAGAGGCCGGATTATGTAGGGCTTCTAGGCTCAGGGACTCTAGATTAAAACTCAAGTCTACATTATTCCAAAACCCATAGCCTGCACCAGTGTGCAAACTGCCCCTCTGTGGGTCCCTTCGGGACTTTAAACATGATTGAGGAATAATTTTCTAAGAGAGTTTTACTTTCTGTGGAGTCATGGTCAGACCAATTTAATTTCTCCAGACGAATATCACCAAAAGCTCTTCACTGCAGTTGTCTCCAGAGAGCATATCATAAATGACCCATCAGTGACCTTATCATAATGAGAGGTAAATTTTACACACCGTTGCACAGAAAATTACCTTTGATGGGAATTGTGCATGGAACTCACATCTCATACACAGCAGGCTAAAATTCTAGCATCAAAATGACAGCTAATGGAATGGAAGTGCAGCTGGTCACTTTTGCTGCAAGCACTGTGGAACTAGATAGAATGAAATTTCTATATGGCAAAGTATGAAAGGCTATATTACGTGTTTTCTATCTGATAGCCTCCAATGCTGGTTTTTATGGACATTCTTTCTTAGTCCTAGAGCCTTCACAGAAAACAAAGAGGTGACGTAAAATGAGAAGATGCAAAGATGTAAGCCAAAATGAGATTTCTTAGAATTATGTGCTTCTGAAAATTTAAATCAACCTGAATTAACAGCAGTTCAAATCGGTCATACACCATAAACCGTATCCCTCAAGATTTGTGTGGTAATTTTTTTTCCAGCACTTTTAATACAACAAAGAGTCATATCATGAATGCAAGTCCTGTATCGTGTTTATTTTCATAAATAGTTAACATCTGCTCAAATAAACTCCAAAGTTGCTGAGCATTTTAATTCAACACTTGGGTTGAATGCATGATAAGAGCAGTTTAATTTCTGTGCTTTGATCAAAACCCTAAGAACAATATCCTTTCACACAAGTCTGATGAATATTCTTAACCCACCACTGCTTTAATTGGTGGAGATACATTTACTTTGTGAAAATACAATCACAGTAATTATAGAAAACCATAAGAAAATATAAATAATTGTACAATCCCCATGGGCACCTTAAGCAGCACCGTGGGAGTTTTATTAACAACCACATGTGAGCAACCAGATTTGACTTTCTGATCTTCTCTGAAACGTGAAGGAGTTGTCTTGGTTATGAAACAACAGAGTACACTCTGGCAGTGATAATGAGACTAGAGAAATACATTAACCACTTTAATAAGGACGTGAAAAATTCTTGCTGCTCATTAAAATGAAACAATGTGGAAGATCTCAAACTGTTCCCATTTTCTTAGCCAATGAGTCAGAATAAAGCCCCTTTTAATGACGTTGTTTTCTCTTTGCTGCTGTTGAGGAATATATTGTTCAAGTTCAACATGAACTCACTTTGGCAGTGTGTTTCAGAAACACTTGTTACAATATTGAAATTCAGGTGATGGTATTGACCAACTATTTATCCTAACCTCTAGTCCTAAAATGTTATAATTTTAGTGTAAGACCTTTGGAGCATGTTACCTTATTAACTAAACATTCTTTGAAGATGTTAAGTATGTAGCCTCAAACCTTCAATGACCCTCTTTCTCTCAAGGGAAATTTTGAAATGTATACATGTTCTCTACAAATGGCTGGTGTTAAATTAATTATTGTTGGCTTTTCCCAGCTGTGAGTTCATTTGGTTTTCATTTTCTAACTCATGACTTCCCATGTGCATGGATTGTTGCTGCTGAGTGTTCTCCAGGGAAAACTTGGACAATTGCTTTTTCATTAGAAGAATTACAGTCAATATACTATAAATCACTTTACAGTGTGTCATCATAGAGCTCTTTTTTTCTGTAGATAAATTAATTGCTTTTAATTATTTGTAGTACTTTCCTTTCTTCCATGCATGGTATCTGCTATCAGAACCTCTATCTGCTTTATGTTCTAAAAATAGCCTTTAAAACTTCTTATATATATTTTAAGATCACTAAAGGCATCATTTTAATTGAGGTTTATTAAATATTATCTGACTAATACTATTAGTGACATTACCAAGGGACATTGACATTCCTCTGTCTAATCTGGTGAGGTATACAGGTGGTAAGGATATTGCTGTCATATATATAAGGTTTCGGTGTCAAAATGTATACAACTGCAAAGGATGGTTGTTATAGCATATTAGAATTGGCAGTTGGTTTTAGTAGCAGAGATAAAGAGTTTTCCAGACAAGCAAAAGCTGAAGGAGTTTAGGGGTGCCTTGCTGGCTCAGCCAGTAGAGCGTGAGACTCTTGATCTCAGGGTTGTGAGTTCAAACCCCACATTGGGTATGGAGCCTACTTAAAAATAAAAAAAAAAGCTGAAGGAGTTCAGCACCACTAGGCAGGCCTTACAAGAAATAATAAAGGAAATTTTGAAAGCTGAAGCAAAAGGGCAGTAATTAGTAACAGAAGAATCTTTGAAAATATAAATCTCATTGGTAAAGGAAGGTATATGGTTAAATTCAGAATACTGAAATATGGTAATGATGGTAGTTAAATCATTTATAAACCTAGAATGAATATTAAAAGACAAAAGTAGCAAAAATAATGATATAATAATTTGTTAAGGGCTACTCAAGATAAAAAGATGCGAATCATAAAATCAAAAACATAAAACGTGGGTAGAGGGAGTAAAAATGTGGAGCTCTCTAGTATACATTCAAACCTAAGTTATTATCAGATTAAAATAGACTATTACAAATATAATATGTTTTATGTAAGCCTTGTGGTACCAACAAAGCAAAAACCTGTATAGTAAATACACAAAAGAGAAAGAGAAAGGAATCTAAGCATACCACTATGGAAAGTTACTAAATCACAAAGGATAAGAATAAAAATTAAGAAAAAACAAACTAATGAATTAAAAATAGCTGGAAAACAATTAACAAATGGCAATAGTAAGTCCATACCTATCAATAATTACCTTAAATGTAAATGGACTAAGTGTTCCAATCAAATGACATTGAGTGGCTGATTGAATAAAAAAAATAAGATCCAACTATATGCTGCCTACAGGAGACTGATTTTAGCTTTGAGACCACACACAGACTGAATGTGAGGGGATGGAAAAGATATTCCATACAGGTAGAAGCCAGAAGAAAGCAGGGTTAGCTATACTTATATCAGACAAAATATGCTTTAGGGGAAAAACTATAATAAGAGACAGAAAAGGTCACTATATAATGAGGAAGGGGTCAATCCAAAAAGTGAATATAATGTTGGTAAATATCTATGTGCCCAACATAAGAGGACCTAAATATTTAAAGCAAATATTAACTGACCTTAAGGAAGAAATAGAAAATAATAATAATAGAGGGCTTAAATAACCCACTTACAACAATGGATAGAGCATCCAGACGGAATATCAATAGGAAAATATTGAATCTAAGACACACTAGGCTAGATGGCCTTAACAGATATTTATAGAACATTCCATCCCAAAGCAAAGAATACATATTCTTATCAAGCACACACAAAATACTCTAAAATATTCTCCAGGATAGATTATATGTTAGGCCACAAAACAGGTCTTAATAAATTTAAGAAGATTGAAATTATATCAAGCAACTTTTTCTACCACAATGGTTTAATACTAGAAATTATTTGCAAGAAGAAAATTATAAAATTCTTAAGTGTGGAGATTAAATAACAATCAATGGGTCAAGAAGATCAAAAGAAAAATTAAAAAATATCTTGAGACAAATGAAAATGGAATTACAGCATACCAAAATGTAGGAGATGCACCAAAAAGCAGTGCAAAAAAAAAAAATTCATAGCAATAAATGCTTACATTAAGAAGCAAGAAAGATCTCAGGTAAACAACCTAACTTACACTTCAAAGAAGCAGACAAAGAAAAACTAAGCCCAAAGTTAGCAGAATGAAGGAAATAACAAAGATCAGAGCAGAAATAAATGAAATAGAGATTAAAAAGACAGTAGAAAAGTCAATCAATGAAAGCAAGAGTGGCTTTTTGAAAAGATAAATGAAACAGGCAAACCTTTAGCTAGACTCCCCTCTCCCCAAAAAAAGAAAGAAAGAAAAAAAAGAACTCAAAATTGGAGTTGAAGAGGGATTACAACTGATACCACAGAAATACAAAGGATCATAAGAGAACTGTAAACAATTATACACCAACAAATTAGACAACCTAAAAGAAAGATAAGTTCCTGGAAACATTCAACTCACCAAAACTAAATCATGAAGAAGTAGAACATCTGAACAGACAATTACTAGTAAGGAGATTGAATCCATAATCAAAAACTTCCCAACAAACAAAAGTCCAGGACCAGACAGATTCACTAATGAATCTACTAAACATTTACAGAATAAGTAACATTAATTCTTCTCAAACTCTTCCCCAAAATAGAAGAGCATGGAACACTTCCAAACTCATCTTATGAGTCCAGCATTACCTTGATACCAAAACCAGACAAAGACAACACAAGAAAAGAAAATTACAGGCCAATATCCATGATGACACAGATGCTAAAATTTTCAACAAAATATTTGAAAACTGAATTCAACAATACATGGAAAGAATCATACACCGTGATTACATGGGATTTATTCCAGGGATGCAAGGATGGTTCCACCTGTGCAAATCAATCACTGTGATGTACCTACCACAAACAAAAGTAAGGATAAAAATCATATGATCATCTCAATAGATGCAGAAAAAGCATTTGGCAAAATTCATCATCCATTTGTCATAAAAACTCTCAACAAATTGGGTATAGGTGGAATGTACCTCAGCATAATAAAGGCCATATCTGAGAAGCTCACAGCTAATATCATACTTTATGGTGAGAAGCTGAAACTTTTCCTGTAAGATCAGTAACAAGACAAAGATGCCCACTCTTGCCACTTTTATTCAGTATAGTACTAGAGGTCCTTGTGGGAGCAATTAAAAAAAGAAAAAGAACTAAAAGACTCCAAATCAGAAAGGAAGAAGTAAAATTGTCTCTATTTGCATATGACATCATATATATACATATATATATGTATATATATATACATATATATATATATATACACACACACACACACACTTTAAAGACTTCACCAATAAATTGTAAGAACTTTAAAGACTTTAAAGACTTCACCAATAAACTGTAAGAACTTTAAAGACTTCACCAATAAACTGTAAGAACTGGTAAACAAATTCAGTAATGCTGCAGGATAAAAAATAAATTGTTTATATACTAAAAATGAACTAGCAGAATGAGAAGTTAAGAAAACAGTCCCATTGACAATTGCATCAAAAAGAATAAAATACCTAGGAACAAATTTAACCAAGGAGGTGAAAGACAGGTCCATTGAAATCCAATAAGATAATGATCAAAGAAATTGTAGAAGACATGAATAAATACAAAGACACTCCATGTTTATAGATTGGAAGAATTGATATTGTTTAAATGCCCATAGTAGCCAAAGCAATCTACAGATTTAATGCAATCCCAATTGAAATTCCAATGACATTTTCCAAAGAAATGGAACAAACAATCCTATAATTTTTATGGTACCACAAAAGACCCCAAAAGCAATCTGAGCAATATAACCAAAGCACTCATGAGAAAGAAGAACAAATCTGGGGGCATTATACTTCCTGGTTTCAAACTGTATTACAAAGACACAGTAATCATAATAGTATGGTATTGGCATGAAAACAGACACATAGATCTACAAAGAACAGATTAGAGAGCTTAGAAATAAACCCATGCATGGGTGTAAAAAAATATTCAGGAGCACCTGGGTGGCTCAGTCAGTTGGGCATTGGACTTCGGCTCGGGTCATGATCTCACGGCTCTAGAATTTGAGACCCACATCGGGCTCTGTGCTGACAGCTCAGAGCCTGGGGCCTGCTTCGGATTCTGTGTCTCCCTCTTTCTCTGCCCCTAACCCACTCGCATTCTGTCTCTGTCTCTCTCAAAAATAAATAAACATTTAAAAAAATTCATTTTTCAAAAGAGCCAAGAATGTTCAATGAGGAAAGGACAGTTCCTTAAGTAAATAATATTTAAAAACTGGACAGCTACATGCAAAAGAAAGAAACTGGACCACTATCTTACACCATACACAAAATAACTCAAAATATGAATTAAAAACTCAGACATAAGACCTGAAACCATAAAACCCCTAGAAGAAAATATAGATGGTAAGCATCTTGACATAGATCTTTGCAGTGATTTTTGGGGATATGACACCAACCAAAGGAAACAAAATAAAAAATCAACAAGTGAGACTATATAATACTAAAATATTTCTTCACAGCCAAGAAAACCATCAATCTATGGAATGGGGGAAAATATTTGCAAATCGTATATCCAACAGGGAGTTAATATTTAAAATGAATGAAGAATACATACAACTCAATAGCAAAAAAAAAAAAAAGATGATTAAAAATAGGCAGAGGAAGTAAATAGATATTTTTCCAAGAAATACATGCAAATGACCAACAGGTGTGCAAAGGTGCACAAATCACTAATCATCTGAGAAGTGCAAATGAAAACCACAATGAGATATCACCTCACACCTGTTAGAATGGCTGGTATCACAAAGACAAAAAATAACAAGTGTTGGTGAGGATGTGGAGAAAAGGGAACTCTTGTGCTCTGTTGGTGGACATGTAAATTGGTGCAGCCACTATGAAAAACAGTATGGAGGTTCTTCAGAAAATTAAAAATAGAACTACCATATGATCCAGTAATTCCACTCCTGAATATATATCTAAAGAAATGAATCATTTTCTTAGAAGATACATGTATTCTCATGTTTCATGGCAGCGTTATTTATAATATCCAAAGACATGGAAACAACCTAAGTGTCCATCCATGGATGAATGGATAAAGAAAATGTGGTTTATACGTACAATAAAATATTTTCAGTCAGAAAAGAGAAGGAAATCCTACCATTCATGGTAACTTGGATTGACCTTGAAAAAAACTAACTCATGGATACAGAGAGCAGATTGGTAGTTACTAGTGGTGTGGTGGCTGAGGGGGGCAGCAGTGGATGAAATGGGTGTAGGTGGTCAAAAGGCACAAATTTTCAGTTATAATACAAATAAGTTCTGCGGGTTTAAACATACAGCATGATGACTAGAGTTAATAGTACCATACAGGCATACCTCAGATATACTGTAGGTTCAGTTCCAGACCACCACAATGAAGCAAATATCTCAAAAAACCAACTGACATGAATTTTTTGGTTTCCCAGGGCATATAAAAGTTATGATTACATTATACTTAGCATATTACATGTGAAATAAATAGTATTATATCTAAAAAACAATGTACTTACCTTAATTTGAAAATATTTTATTGCTAAAAAATGATAACCATCCTCTGAGCTTTCAGTAAATCATTATCACTGATCACAGATCACTACAACAAATCTATTAAAAATAATAAAGCTTGAAATATGTGAGAATTACCAAAATGTGACAAAGAGACACCAAATGAGCAAATACCACTGGAAAAATGGCTCCAGTAGAACTTCACTTGACACAGGGTTGCCACAATGTTCAATTTGTTTAAAACAAACAAACCAACCAAAAAAACATATCTGGGAAGTACAATAAAGGAAAGCATAATAAAACAAGGTATGCTTGTATTGTATATTTGAGAGTTGCCAAGAGAGTAGATCTTAAAATTCTCTTCATAAGGAAAAAAAAATTGTAGCTATGTGAAGTGATTGGATGTCAACTAAACATTGTGGTGATCATTTCACTGTAAATACATATATCAACTCATTGTGTTGTATACTAATACAACGGGGTATGTCAATTATATCTCAATAAAAACTAGCAAAAGTTAAAGTAAAATAGATAGAAAAACATAAAAGTAAAAAAAAATAGAAAAAAGAAAAGCTATAGTTTTCATTTTTCATGATGCTTGAGGAGAAGCAGATTTAATTAAAAGAAGATTTAGAGACCAATGAGACATAGAAATGTTGAAAGGCTTCCTAGGTACTTTCATGGGTGTTAAAACAGAAGTTACTCATTCCTTGTTATGTCTAATTTTGTTTTTTTTAATTAAAGCTCTCTCTTTTCTTGGGACACCTGGGTGGCTTAGTCAGTTAAGTGTCCGACTCTTGATTTCGGCTCAGGTCATGATCTCACCGTTTGCGAGGTGGAGCCCATGTCGGGCTTTGTGCTGTCAGCACAGAACCCACTTGGGATTCTCTCTCTCCCCCTCTCTATCCCTCCCCTGCTCACTCTGTCGCGCATTCTCTCTCTCTCAAAATAAACATAATAAATAAATAAATTTAAAAGAAAGAAAAAGCTCTCCCTTTTCTTTATACAAGAAAATAAATAGCACTTGTCATGTTAGGGTCAGTTTTTAGGAAGAGAAATTTCCTTAGGTTTGTCCTGAAAGTAGAGAGAAAATAAAAGAGCAACACACAAGAAGTGAAATTAGCTGTGAATAACAACAGGCATGAGAAAAAAGGATAACATTATGTGGTATTTAGTGTTGTGCTGGAGGACTTGGGAAGCCTGGTTTTTCACACGAGCCCCAGGTGGCATGGTCAGCCCTGGAGATGCAAGAAAATAGAGGTATAAAAGGAAGAGAACATCTTTAGGGTGAGTGTCCCATGTAATGAAATCCTCATGTTGGAAAAGCCTAATTTTTTTTTGATTTGTCAAAAATTTTATTAATGTTCAGTCTAAAAGGCTTTACACCTGTGGTATGCCAAGTCATAGGAGTTCTTAAAGAAGTTACCCTTTAAGATTTGGTCCTTGGCTTGGAAGTTATGGGGCCTTAGTATTCTTTTGTTAAGCAGTTTGGAGAATTCCTGATCTTGGTCCAGGGCTGGTAATATTGTGCCATTTTCTTCTCCCTCACAAAAATCGTTCTCAGTAATGTTGAAAGCAGTCAGGGAAACCTGAGTGTTCTCATGAATTTGCAATCTCAATTTTATCAATGCCACCAGCTTCTTCCATTAGAAGACACAGCCAAGTGAATTTCTTTAGGATTTTCTTTCATTGAACATCAACCTATATCTTTTGTAGAGATTTTGTCAGTTTAAATAGTTTACTAGTTTACTAGCCTAGAGTTTTCTTGGGATTATTCCTTACAGGGACAATTACAAAGAACAGTAAATCAATTTAAATTGTGTGCTGAAGGAAGCTATTTGGGGTGAGGTGGCTCCCAAGAGCCACTTCAACCACCATTTCACAGTAAATGATTGTTCCAGGAAGCTTAGCAGATAGATAAAGTAAATATATTGAGTAACAAACTGAAAAGTCACTTACTGCTTTTTTCAGCAGCTATTTAAAGAGTACTTTCAGTACCCAGGAGTATCAGTGCCTCCAACAAACTGGTAATATAATTGAACATTCCCCTAAATAGATTTATAAATGACTTTCTAAAATAGAGTCTACTTTTTAGGCTTTTCAACATAAGGATTTCATTACATGAAGTTTTTCATTCACTGATAGACTAATTTATACATTTGACTGGATAGTGATTGCACTACTGGCACTATTTGTGCTGGAGGAAGCACAGTAGGTTTTGGAGATGAAGATAGAAAAGTCTTTTATTTGCAGAGCTTACATTCTGGAGGGGAATAACAACAGTAAACAAGTAATCATGCATAATAATATTTCAGGAAGTGGTTTGTGCTGTGAGAATAAATGAATGGAACCTGAGGTAGCATAAGTGGAGAGTGAAACTTTTTTAGGTAAGATAGTCAGTAAAGCCCTCCTGGAGGCATTAGAACAGAGCAGAAGAATGAAAGACAATGATGTAAAAGGGTGCAAGGAAAGCATCACAGATGGAGAGAACAGCAAGAGCAAAGGCCCTGAGGCAGGCAAGGAGATAGATTATATTAGTACCTTATAGAGCAATATAGCGATTTTGGAATTTATCCTAAGTGTTATGGGAAGCGAGTAAATAATTTGTAGCAGAGGAGTAATATAATGTGATTATATTTAAAAAATAATTGTGGGGGCTCCTGGGTGGCTCAGTCGGTTAAGCGTCCGACTTCAACCCGGGTCACTATCTCGCGGTCTGTGAGTTCGAGCCCCGCGTCAGGCTCTGGGCTGATGGCTCAGAGCCTGGAGCCTGTTTCGGATTCTGTGTCTCCCTCTCTCTCTGCGCCTCCCCCCTTCATGCTCTGTTTCTCTCTGTCTCAAAAATAAATAAACCTTAAAAAAATTATAAAAAATAATTCTGGCTGCTTTTTGGAGGACAGATGATAGAGGGTAACAGGTGAAGCAGTAGAAGGAGCTCAGCTTGGAGGCTAACAGTGTCATCTACATGTGCTTATAATGATGCTAGGAACAGAATGATGTAGTGGAGAAATGGACCACTTGAAGATATATATTGAAGGACAAAGCCATAGGACCTGCCAAAGAAATGAATAAAATAGCCATATGCCAAGACTCATGTCCTGTTGATGTCCACAATGGTTGATTTTTAAGTCATTTATTTCTCCAAAGTTAGATTTCCCTAAAAAATCTTCATTTGGACTAAGTAGTAGCTAAGTGAGATTTTGGAAGTAAGAGAGTAAACACACCACTAAAGAAATTAACCAGAGAATTCTACATTTGATGATTTAGATTCATGGTATGTGTGGTTTGTTGAAGTAGAAGTTCAATAGGCTGAGAAAATTACTTTCTATGGACAGCGGTACATGAAATCTCCATGGTAGGCCCTGGGTGACCTGGCCCAGTTGACCATCCCAACCACCGTGGTCTTCCTTCTCTCTACTCCCACCAAGTCAAGCTCTTTCTTCTTCTAATACCTTTACATTCTCTCTGTCTCTTCCTAGGAAGTTCTTTCATTAGTCATTTTGGGCACATGCCAGGGCCTCAAAGCTTTTCAGGGGCCTGGAAAAAGTCCAGGAACTGAGGAAATGAATATTATCTCAAAAATATGATAAGCAAATTGCAAAAGTAGGATTAATAAATTTAAATTAAATATCTACAAAACACAATATATGTTAACTCCCTTAACTGCTAAATTTAAATATTCATAAAATTTCATGATATTGGAAATAATTTTTTGGTCAGATTCTGAATGTGCTGAATAATTACAACCAAATATAAATTACATGCATCACTAGTAGCAAATAAAATTTAAAGGCAAAATTATAAAATCTATTTGGAGGTTTTTGTAATGAAAAATATATAATGGATGTGGGTGTATTTTAATATGTTTGCCATGATGTGTAATTGAATTTCCAAAGATTAAAAGTCTTACATTTTTTTTAATGTTTATTTATTTTGGGGCAGGGGAGGGGCAGAGAGAGAGGGAGACACAATCTGAAGCAGGCTCCAGGCTCAGCTGTCAGTACAGAGCCCATCACGGGGCTTGAAGTCATGAACTGCAAGATCATGACTTGAGCCAAAGCTGGACGCGTAACCAACAGCTACCCGTGGGCCTGAAGATCCTTTAAAAGTCCTAAAGTGACCCTGCTTAACTACACCCTAAATAATGTACATGGCTGCACATAGTTGGAAGGGTAAAAAAAGAATTTCAAAGATTCCTCATGTATTTTTTTCTCTTGCCTCACCTTTGATTGCCAATTCAACAAGATAAAATAAGGAGTGCCCTAGCTATTTCGAAATCCACAAGCTCTTAATTTTTTTTTAATTTGAGTATGGTTGACACACAGTGTTACTTACATTAGTTTCACTTATGCAACAAAGTGATTCAGCTTCTCTATACATTATGCTATCCTTACCACAAGTATAGCTACCATCTGTCACCATACAACACTGTTATAGTATCATTGACTATGTTCACTATGATGTGCCTTTTATTCCTGTGACTTATTCATTCCATAACTGGAAGGCTATATTTCCCACTACAACTTTTTTGAAGGGCAACTTCGCAGTAAATGCTCATTTTTAAAATTTGCTTTGACCCAGCAATTCTGCTTCTAGGAATTTATCTTAAGGAAATAATTGGACCAGTACACAAAGATATATAAGATACAAAGATATATAAGGATGCATATTATAGAAGCATTGTTTATAGCAGTGAAAAATGGAAGCAACCTCCAGAGAGTTCCATAATTGGAGATTGGCTTATTCTCAACATTTTTTCAGTGTGGAAAGATGTCAATGAAATAGTTGTAAAAAGAAAAAAAGAACAGATTTATTATGATTTTGTAATAATTTTTTTAAAAGAAAGAGAAATGAGGGTGCCTGGATGACTCCGTCAGTTCAGTGTCTGACTCTTGATTTCGGCTCAGGTCGTGATCTCATGATCATGGGGTTGGAGCCCTGCGTACAGCTCTGTGCAGTCTGCTGAGAACCTGGTTGGAATTCTGTCTCTCCTCTCTCTCTCTGCCCCTCCCCTTGCATAGGCTCTCTCTTTCAGAATAAATAAATAAACTTTAAAAAAAGAAAAAATAAAGGAAAGTGAGTTTTTATGTGTGTATAAACATAAGGAAGTCCGGAAGTATTTATACGAAAATGTTAGCAGTGATCATCTTTAGGTAGTAGGACCGCAAATTTTTACTTAAAAAAAACGCAAAAACTTCTTTATTGTCAGATTGTTGTTTCCAGTAAATGTAAACTTTGTATAATCCACTAAGATAGCATGGTTATTTCTGTTTTGATACATAATATTCTAGAAATAACAAGTGAATTTAAAATGCCTCCTTTAATTCCATAATATCAACAAGATTGTCAACTCCAGCAAACGTTTCTTTGATACAAAAACAAAACCCAAGAAGAGATGATATTAGAGAGGCTTAGATTCATTTACATGTCGTTTTGCAGATGAATATACTTTTGAATGGCATCCAACCAAAACCAGCTTTGAGTTGCTCTTCTGTTGTTGTGGAAATGAGCCCTGCAGAGGCATTCTTCTCTGTGGGGTCCTTGAAAATAGTTGAGTATTGCTTCAGTTTTTAAGAAATGTAAATACTGGTGCATTGTCTTCTCTTGTGGCATATTGGTAGTGAGACTTCAGACACTGTTGTCTAACTTATCAAACTATTCTTAAAGAAATGGGATCAATTGTTGAAAATGGCTGAGTCCCTAGGTGAATTTGCCTTGAAGGAACTTTGTGTTGGAGGGGAAGGAGGGGTATTCTCTCACTTTGTGTTGGCTATGTGTACCTGCCTTTCATATAAAAGAAACTTTTTTATGGAGATTTGAAAGAGCTTCTGGGGAAATGCAGGAAGAGTGATTTCTTTAAGTGCGAATAGCTTAAAAACTTTGTGTTCATTACCTCACTTAAGGAACTATGGTTTTGTAAAACTTGCCTTCTGCCCAATTGAGAAACCTCACTCATGTGTTCATTTTATTTAACATTCTTTAAGGCCTTTAATGGACATGGTATAGAGGAAAGGACATCAAAGTAGAAATCAGAAGGCCTAGTTGCTAGCTTTTTAGTAATTGTGTGACCCTGGGGTCAGCAACTCAGCCTCTGGGTTTGTTTTTTTTTTTTTTTTATCTCCATTACACAGTGTTAAGGATCCCTGATAGCCTTCCAAATGGCCTCAACTCCATAAATAAAGTAACCTAGCTGTTGGAAAACCATGATGTCCTGCAACAACACGAGGTGCTTCTGTGAGGTACAGAAGGTTCTGAGTGCTTTAGGGGATACAGGGATGAACAAGATATGATCTCCTCTTGCAGAGAGGCTTCCAACCTAGTCAGGAAAACAGATCCCCAGCTATCTGTGAGATTAACAAGAGAGGAGGAGGCAAAGGAACTATACTATGAACTAAGTATAGAACTATGGAAATGGGCATCTGGGTGGCTCAGTTGGTTGAGCATCCAACTCTTGATTTCAGCTCAGGTCATGATTCCTGGCTCATGGGATCAAGCCCCACATCAAGCCCCACATTGAGCCCCACATCAGGCTCTGTGCTGAGCATGGAGCCTGCTTATGATTCTCTCTTTCTTTCTCTCTCTCCCTTTTGCCCTTCTCCCCCTTTGTGTGCATGTGCGCTGACTAGGGAGGGAGGGAGGAAGGGAGGAAGGAAGGAGGGAGGGAAAGAAAGAAAGGAAAGGAAAGGAAAGGAAAGAGAAAGAAAGAAAGAAAGAAAGAAAGAAAGAAAGAAAGAGAAAGAAAGAAAGAAAGAAAGAAAGAAAGAAAAGAAAAGAAAGAAAGAGGGGCGCCTGGGTGGCGCAGTCGGTTAAGCATCCGACTTTAGCCAGGTCACGATCTCGCGGTCCGTGAGTTCGAGCCCTGCGTCAGGCTCTGGGCTGATGGCTCAGAGCCTGGAGCCTGTTTCCGATTCTGTGTCTCCCTCTCTCTCCGCCCCTCCCCCGTTCATGCTCTGTCTCTCTCTGTCCCAAAAATAAATAAACGTTGAAAAAAAAATTTAAAAAAAAAAAAGAAAAGAAAGAAAGAAAGAAAGAAAGAAAAACAAAGAAAGAAAAAGAAAGAACTATGGAAACATGAGTTACATTATAGTGTTATCCATTTTACCAGGGGCATAATAGAGAGCCTACTAGCCATCTTGGTGGTAGAATGAAAAGACACAGGGAGGTAATCTTGTCCTAGTGGAAAGAATTATCCACATTCTCTCATTAAATCTTGTAATTAGATGCAGGAGCATTTTTATTGTCCCTTTATTTTTGAGGCACTCTTGCAGATCGGCACAAATGAAACTAAGCCTCCTGGTTTCCAATGTATTCTGTCTCCAGAATTTCTCCCCAAAAGGGTGATGTGGACTATTTTTTGTTTCTCTGATTGTTACAGAGTTCAGCTTCATTTTTACCTTTGTGAACCTATGCTGACTTACACAAGCAACAAAGAGGAACAGTTTTATCAATTAAAGGATGGCAGACTGTGAAATTCTCTCCTCTAAAACTCCAGCTGAGTAAGAACATCAGCATATTCAGGAGAGAAAATGCTGACCTAATATCACTGGCTTTCAGCCAGTCCTGAATAAAGCATGGGTGAACTTGTAGTATGGATGGTAAACAACTGAGTGAACTCTTACTATGAATGGTCAGAGTTTTAAGGCATAGATGTCTGTGCTTCTCTTGTGTTATTTTGCTTCCAATTAAGACATCAGGATAGGTGTCATATGGTACCATGAAGTATGGCAGGTGTATCGATTAGAAGTCCATTCAGCTTGGGGCGCCTGGGTGGCGCAGTCGGTTAAGCGTCCGACTTCAGCCAGGTCACGATCTCGCGGTCCGGGAGTTCGAGCCCCGCGTCAGGCTCTGGGCTGATGGCTCAGAGCCTGGAGCCTGTTTCCGATTCTGTGTCTCCCTCTCTCTCTGCCCCTCCCCCGTTCATGCTCTGTCTCTCTCTGTCCCAAAAATAAATAAACGTTGAAAAAAAAAATTTAAAAAAAAAAAAAGAAATCCATTCAGCTTTAGCTTACAACAAAAACAAGAAGAAAAGACACAACTACCAGTGGAACAGATATTAGTTCTAAGTAAGAATTTTATTGTCCCTGTTTAACAGTCCTCATTTAGACTCTTGTCCTTTTTTTCAAGATTTAAGATTTTATTTTTAAGTAATCTCTGCACCCAATGTGGAGCTCAAATTCACAACACCAAGATTAGCGCCGTGCTGTACCAACTGAACTAACCAGGTGCCCCCAGACTTGTCCTTTTATATAATTTTTATATTGTTTCTTTCTTGGTGTCTTGGGACCTTTAAAAGCAGTTATCGTGAGGGTAGCTCACAGACCACATACTTCTCAGGTTTGAGTACTTGCTATCTTGAACCAGGTTCATGGTTGATTGTAACCATGAAAAAGGTGCAAAATACAGCATTTCTTTCTGTTTCTCTTGGAATTGCAAGGACAGGAAACCATCTCTGAGGAGAAGAAGGAGCTGATTGTGAAAATAATCTTAAATTATTTCAGAAATGCTGTGGTGGGGAAATACTCTGCAGGACATGGGTGAGAAAGTTCTAGTGGCTCTCTGTGGATTGCAGACCATGAGTCTCATGTACTGCCCTGCACCATGTGGCTTTTCCCAGATGCCCAGGATGTACAGTGTACCTTTTAAGTAAACAATTCAAATGACTAATTAGTTGCCTGCCTCTAATTATCTTCCTCATACAGCATACTAGAAAGCGCATTTAACCCTTGAAGTTAAAAGCAACATTTATTTCTCATGGAGAGAAGCAGTCAAGATTTTTTTTTTTTTTTTGCTTACTTAAAAGACTCTGGAATTTATGTAGACAAGTTTGTGCCTATAGGGCTTACTAGTGTTTTTATTCTATGTTGATTCTTTTCTTTTGTAATATTGTTAAAAATTGCATTCTGCAGCTTTATGTTTTCTAGATTGCATCCTATGCAGCATATCACACAGCAGCAATCATGGTTTTAGATCTCTAACGCCAAAGTATCATTACACAGTAACTGAAAGTTGATGATTTTTAAATTAACTATACATGAAAGTTATTAAAAACTGTGTTTTTTTTTCTCCATCTTATAGTAATAGGACAGAGAGAGAGTATATTGGTTAAGAGGTTTTAGAGTTGGGCAAAGCTGATTTCTCACTGAGTCTCTACCATTTACTATCCCCTTTGCCACATTTGTTGCCTAGAGATATTATTCCTACTTCACAGAGTTATTTTAAGGATGGAACTAAGAAAGATAACGTGGATATTAGCTTAACACAGCCTGAGGATATCGCCTAGAATCAACAAAGGATGGGCATCTTTATTATTAATGATAAACAAGTTGTAAACACTGGATATTTAATACCAGCAATTATGAATATGACTTTTCTCTTCCTTTTATTGACCATTCAGCTAAAGCAGAGTTTGGGGCTTTTAAACATTTTATTCCTCTATTCATTGTCCAAGTGTAAAAAAGCTTAATTTAAAACTGTTAAAGAGTACTTAGTCATTGTTAGGAAAAAGCTTCTTGCATTTTATAACCTTGAGCCCAAACCCATGTCGATCCTCTTTATAGACAATGTCCCATCTTTAAATAACATCTTTTTTATAAGTTTATTTTTATTTGTTTTGAAAGAGAGAAAGAGCAAGCAGGTGAGGGGCAGAGAGAGAGAGAGAGAGAGAGAGAGAGAGAGAGAATCCCAAGCAGGCTCAGTGCTGTCAGCCCAGAACCCCACGTGGGGCTCAGTCTCACGAACCGTTAGATCATGACCCGTGCCGAAGTCAAGAGTCAGACGCTTAATCAACTGAGCCGCCCAGGCACCCCAACATCTTTAAATAACATGTTAATGTCTTCAAGAAGCAAGGCAGTGTAGTTACTCCTTATTTTGCTGATTCAGCAAAGGATAAATAAGAAAAAATATCAAATACCTCAAAGATGTCACTGAATGTTGCATCATTCCCTTTTCTATGTCAGCTAAGCCCCCTGACTCACAGGAACTACTGCGATTAGTAGAACTCACAGAACTACTGGACCTACTTCAGGGCGGCAATACTAAATATTGTGGCAGACAAACCCCAGTGTGGTCAACCCTGGAATCCTTATTACATTTACCCATATTAACCACAGTGAAAATGTGTCCATCTTTTAATCTCCTCTAATGGATCATAAATTCCTTGAGCAACTTGCTCTAAAAAAGTAATTGTGCCTGTCTTCAGACAGTTTACAATTACATAGTACTCAGTTGGTACCCAGTAAAATTCTACCAACTTTAGGCACAGTCATTAAAACTACACTATATAAAAACGTTGAAGGAAAAAAAAATTAAAAAAAAAAAACTACACTATGATGTTTTCAGTATTTAATGCCCGAACATTGAAGACTGTTTGGAAACTAAGAAATGCAAAAGAAAAGTTGTAAACTGTCTAGTTTCCCACCACAAAACATAGCCACTGCAAACATTCTGGTGAATTTCTTTGTGGGTTTTAAAAAATGTATTTTTTCATAAGCATGTTAATTTGATTTTATTGCCTTAATAAATATTTGAAATATGGATAATCTGTCAAGAGGCTATACCAGTTTACTTAAGTATTCCATTTTCCCTGTAGTTTGACATTGAAATGGTTACCAATTACTATTATAAGGAAACCTGCAATATTAATCATATTTTATAAAGCTGTCCTTGAATTTAGGATTATTTCCTTCAGATAAATTCTAAGAAGTGAGATTAATGAGTCAAAGGGTTTATACTCATGAACAATATATGAGTGACTACCCATTTTCAAATATATTTGACAGCTCCAGCTATTAAGTTTAAAAAATATATTGCTTCTTTGATGGGCAGATTATCTTAAATTACATTTATTAGATTGACTAAAATCCATTCTAGAGCTTGGCAAGATTTAAATAAGTAAAATTAAATTATTTTGATGTATGGGGCGCCTGGGTGGCCCAGTCAGTTGAGCATCCGGCTCTTGATTTCCGCTCGGGTCATGATCCCAGAGTCATGGGATTCAGCCCCACATTGGGCTCCACACTGAGCACAGAGCCTGCTTGGAATTCTCCCTCTCTCTCTATCTCTCTCTCTCTCCCTCCCTCCCCTCCCTCTGCCTCTCCCCCATGTGCTCACTCACGCTGTCTCACTCTCTCAAATTAAAAAAATTTTAAAATTTAAAAAATATTTAAGTTATTTTGGTGTATGGTATGAAATGAAGAGCTTAATTCTCCCTTAACTCATCATGATTTTAATCTTCTGATTCCCACTCCTGTCTTTCAGTTTCACCGGAGATTCTAAACTTGCCTCAAGCATGCGCTATGTGGAAACACAATCAATGCAGATAGGAGCATCCTATATGATTCAGTTCAGTTTGGTGATGGGCTGTGGCCAGAAATACACTCCACACATGGACAACCAGGTGAAACTGGAGTACTCAACCAATCATGGCCTCACCTGGCACCTGGTCCAAGAGGTAAGTCTGTTTTCTCTAACACTTGTGATGAGTAGGCTTCTTTTTACATAGGAAGCAGAGAATTACAGTTTCAAAAGTTTAGGTTTGGTTGAAAAGGAACAATATTATTTATAACTTAGAATTGACACAGGCAGCAATAAGGATTTCCACATTCTGGCAGATACCAAAAGGTAATTGAAAATAAAAAAGAAACGGGATTAACTTCAGGACCGGATACTCTAGGATGATGATGTTTTGAATATTATTTTCTCTAACCCTCTTCCTCCATAAATACATCTCTTTCTTCTCTATCCCTGTAATATATCTTCATCTGTTCTTTCCTAAGTCTCTTTACTTGTAGGTAGACCATATTAAGAATATGACATGTCTTACCTTAAAAAAAAAAAAAGAAATACAAAAATACAGTTTCTTAGGATAAAGTGTACTTCTTTATACATACACACAGAGATCTGACATTGCAATAATGCATAAATAACAGTGAATAGAATAATTCTACCAAATGCCAATGTTATGATAACAGGTCACAAAAATGGGTCCTGATCCATTTCCATGTTTATATGTGAGGATTAGGATTAAAAGACATTTAATTTCATGGTGGCACTTGTTCCCATTATTTCCCAAATATTTTAGTTTCAGAGAAGGGAAAATCATGGACTGCATCCATATTGCACATGGTTAAGAAAATGACATTAGATTTCTCTAAGGCCTTTTTCACTTATGGTGAGTGAGTAAACATATGGCCCCTGGAGGAAACAGAAGCGGAGTTTAATTTTTGCCTCCCTCTCTTTTAGGAATGCCTTCCAAGTATGCCGAGTTGTCAAGAATTCACATCAGCAAGTATTTACCATGCTAGTGAGTTCACGCAGTGGAGGAGAGTCACAGTGCTTCTTCCCCAGAAAACTTGGTGAGAGATGACATCTTTGCATATGGTTGTTACTTTCACTTTTATTACCTCTATTAGCATGGTTTGAATGCAAAGAAGAGTTAAGCACAATGGCAAGATGCATTTTCTTTGTCATCCAAAGACCCAGATCTTTCTTTTATACTGAGGATATTTGCAAAAATAGGGCTAATGAAAATTTAATTTCCAGACGGTCCCTATTTACCTTAAATTTTAGTATGGTTGACACACAATGTTACATTCGTTTTTGGTGCACAGCTTAATGATTTTTTTTAAAAAAATGCTTTTTATGTGTTTATTTTGAAAGGCAGAGAGAGACAGAGAGAGGAGACAGAGCATAGTGGGAGGGGCAGAGAAAGAGGGTGAAAGAGAATCCCAAGCCAGCTCCACACTATCAGTGCAGAGCCCGATACAGGGCTTGATCTCACAAACCATGAAATCATGACCTGACTTGAAATCAAGAGTTGGATGCTTAACTGACTGAGCCACCCAGGCGCCCCCCCAACTTAGTGATTTGACAACTCTATACATTATGTGATGCTCACCACAAGTGTAGCAACTGTGTGGCCATACAGCACTACTACAATACCATTGACCATATTTCCTATGCTGTGCCTCTTATTCCCATGACTTATTCATTCCATAACTGGAAGCCTGTATCTCCCACACCCCTTCACTCATTTTACCCATCCCTCCACCCCCACCCCTGTGGCAACCATCAGTTTGTTCTCTGTATTTGTAGGTCTGATTCTGTTTTTTATTTGTTTATTCATTTGTTTTGTATTTTAGATTCCACGGTAAGTGAAATTATATTGTATTTGTCTTTCTAAGTCTGACTTATTTCACTTAGCATAATACCATCTGTGTCCTAGCTTTTTCCGACCTCCCTTTTTGCCCCAACTTTTCTTTTTATGGGAGAACTCAATAAGCTGGTTCCTTTGGGTGTGACATACATAGAAGGAAAGGATACAGGAATCCCAAAACTCCTATATCAAGACAGCTTGTATTTCAAGGCTGTTTTTTCACTTCAAAGCCCTACTTTTTATTTCAAAAGCTTAATGTACACTCTTTTCCTCTATTCACATTCTTTCAGTAACAATAAAAATCACCCCCCAAGAAGCTAAAGCCTCAGTAACTAGGGAAAACGTTAAATACATGATAATGCTTAAGAGAAAAACACATTTTTTCCCCTAAATATTACATCATTTTGTGTTAGATTGATCACTCCGGGCACCTTGTGAGGAATAGATTGTAGGAAAAAGAGTGAAGACAGGGAATCACATTGGGGGTTTCAGGCATTTGCTGTTTAGGTGGCTTTGAGTAGGATTGTGGCAGACATGACAAGAGCCATCATTTGTGAAATAGATTTTAATCAAATAGAGCTTGCTGATATACTGGGTGGGGACTGTGGTAGAAAGGGAAGACTCAAAAACAGCTTGTAAATCCAAGGCCTAGGGAAATTGCTGGATGGTTGTACCACTGACAGAGGTGGGAAAGCCTGGAGAAGGAGTGGACTGGGGACAGGAAATGAAGTGTTCTGTTTTTGTGATAGAGAGTTGAGAGACTTATCTATCCCAGCAGAAATGTCAAGAAGCCAACTGGACTTATACATCTGGAGCTCAAAAAAGAGGTTTCTTAGGATAAAATGTACTTTGGGTTGAAAAATTAAATACCACAAGTACATTTGAAGCCCTGGGACAGGATAAGCTCGCCCAAGAAAGAAACTTGAACTAGAAATTAGAAGGCCTGAGTTTTCAATATCCCTCCCAGTGATTAATTAATCACACGATTTTAACCATTCACAACCTCTTCAAGCCTGATTTCCTCAGAGTATAATAAAGGAGTTTAAATTAGATGATCTTGAAAGTCCCTCGCAGTTCTTGAATTCTAAGATTCTGTGATGATATGTAGTAGTAGTGAAAGAGAGAGACAAGAATTATATTTTTCTTTGGCATCTGCCTTCTGAGAGCCCTTTTATAAAGAGAAAATTACTAAATAAACCCTTCTTAGATTATTTTACAATAAAGTTAGACTCTACACAAAAACAATTGGTTAGATAACAACCCAGAATTATTATTATACGTCCTTTAGTTGAATTACTGAATTATAGAAGAATGTCTACTTGATTATTTTTAAGGATTCATCATTATGTCAGTTGGAATAAAATGCTTGAAATTTGATTTCCACAGATTTTTTTATATCCAACTGTGAGCCATTTCCTGGATACTCAACTAATGCTTTGTATAACAAGTTGCTCCTTTCTCTGATATCCTGCTTCTTTATATCCACTGCTGGGAATACAATCAAGACTTTTATTTAATTTCAAGGATATTCCAAGCATACCTATCAAGATTATTAAAAAACAACAGATCAATTGAAATACTAGTCATAAATACTGAGGCTTTTTCTTTATGATTATTTTATCATTAAGTATATTACCCTCATTACTTAAAAAATGTTCCTTTTTATTTATTGACGTGTGGAATAGAATTTCAAAATTATGATGGTTAGGTCAGTAATCTTTATAGTATATAGTATATTTTAGAGATGTCTTATCATCCTCAGAAATGTTCTAAACTATTATTCTTAATTAATGTAGTTTAGAGAGTATCCAAAAAGTATTGTCCTTTATAAAAAAAACCCAGAAAAAACAAAAATCCAAAACTGCAGGTTATTTTACCTTCAAATTGTATGTTACAGTATTATTTCCTTGCTTAAAAGATAGTATCACTGAGTTGAAGGTTTTAGTATAGTCAGAAAAGATCAATTCTCATTAATGTTTATTACACACTTGAGAGGAAATCTATTTAACCTTTAAATACTTCAGTTCCAATACTGCCTGCCACACATTGGGTACTCATTACATGTTGGAGAATTAAGTAGAATTTTAATTCAGTGTGCCTCACTATTAGATTATTCCTGCAGCTATTTGCCTTTAAGTACATGTAAGTGAATAATTGAATTCTGCTTTTCCAAATTCTTTTCCAAGCCCTAGGTAAAGAAAGTAAACATACTTTTTAAAAACAAACAACCCAATAAGATAGTTTCTTTTAGTACTCCCGCTAATACTTAAACTAAACATTATTACTACATTTCAAAAAAAAATAGTGTTCAACTGGTTATTATCATTGTTTTTGGATTTATAAAGCTTTTTAAAAGCTCTGCTATAAGGATAAATTTCATTTATTGTCCTTGGTGTTCCTGATCATTTTGTGTATTAGATTCATTTCAAACTTTTGCAAATACCATGTTTTACTCAAGCACTGGAGAGAGGGAGTGCAATTTAGTTTGAAACATCTTGCCTTTTGGCAAATCTTCGTTCTGCTGCTTTGACTGATGCATATGCAACTATCAATTGAATGCATACAAGCAAATGTGGTTCCCATGTTATCAAAGGTCTGTTAACTTTGGAAGATATGCTAGGTGGGACAACTTTCAGCAGAAATACCAACTATATATACACCTGCTCAGAGAAATAATATTGTATATGAACTGAACATTTGTTACCCAATGAAAATTAATTTTGTTTTTATGAGAGACATTTACATAAGAACAGGGCCTAATGAGACCCAAACAGCTGTCAGTTGCTGACTTCATAAACAAACCTACGCCTAATGACTGAATGAGTTTCAGAATAATTGGGTAAATGTAATTACAGTAACTCTGAAAGTGGAAAATACAATTTAGTCAGGCTTCATTTACCTTGATTCCTTAGCGTTGATACCTTGATACCTGTCAAGAGATGACTCAGTGGTAGTTTAATTCAGTTTAGAAGTTTATATGAGGGGGAAAAAAGTCAATTAAGACAAGACTGTCAAGTTTTGTTGCTTTGGGGAATCCATAGAGTTTGGACTTTAAGTGCAAGTCGACTTCATTTCATGATGCACACGGCACATCAAAGTGGTCCCACTTTCGGACCCAACCTGAAATACACAAGACGTTCCTTCTAAGATTGCTTAGATTTGAGGCAGGAAGGGGTTGGCAAATTAAATATTTGTATTGAGGGCAATATTTAGCAGTGATGCAACTGCAAATCAGTGAGATCACACCTTGTGTTCTCATGTGCGACCAGCTGGAGATTGCTCACACAACTAATTTTTTTTTCTCACTAAAAACAAAGCCAATATTCAACCTCTTCTTGCTTCCTTTTCTGTTAATTAACATCACATTAAACTGTGGATTGTAATTTTAAATGGAAGAATCCACTTTGAGCTTTTTATCTTCAGGAGATACTATCTTTTTCAAGAGTTCACAAGATGCACATAAGGATTAATTTACTTAGTCAAAGAATTTAGGATGTGTTTACATGTGACTGTTCAGAAGCATAAATAAACTGGGAAATCTAGGACAGATTTCTGAAACCTTCCAACCCCATTTTAATGTTTGAAATATCAAAACTTCAAAACAATGTGTTTCATGTAGACATGTGACTTTAAAGAAAATAAACCATCCTCAGTCAACAACCACCAGAACAATCACGAAATTTACGAGCTGGAAGGGATCTTAGAAATCAGTTTGTCCAGTCCCCTTATTTGAGAGGTGAGGAACTTAGAAAACCTGAAGGCTTAAATTCCTCACTAAAGGTCACACAGCTGATAAATTGCAGGGCTAGGGCCCAAGGGGTCAAGTCCCCAGACTCCTACCAAATTCTTTACTTCATTACCAAGAGAAGTCAGAAACAGGCTGCCCTTTCCTGGCCTGCTTTTCCATTCATTGACTCATTTTTTTAGCAGACATTTTTGGTACACCTACTTTATTCTGTTCCTGTGCAAACTATTGAGACTAAAGATGGCCCTGTCCCCAGAAGAGCTCACAATCTGAACACCTGTGGCCTTAGACTTGTCTCAGATTACAAGCAGTCCTGAAAGCATGACACAGTCCTTGGCATGACACTGATACATGAAACTTAATTGTCTTCTTTTCTGTAGGGCTCTGTGCTCTAAAACAGTGTACCTACTTTTATAGTAGGAATTTCTTAATGGAACTCTGGAAGTTGTGATGGCTGTTAGATTACAAATATAAATTATTACCATAGAGGAGGCGCATTCTTGTCATGGCACATATCATGACGAGCACTGATATGCAGCAATCGTGTGTCTACTGGAAGCATCTCAGTGAATCCTGGAATTATCCTACTAGGAATGAAAATGCAACATATTAGCCATAGATCATTGGTAAAATAAACAATAAAGGCTTAGCCTGGATTTTAACAATCTGTTACGTACTTAGGGAGTATTTAATATGTGGGTAATTGATGCAGTAGACATTAAGGGATCATTCTGAGCCATTAAGATCAAGTGTATGTGTAGGTAGTGTGCTCTGGGAGGGTTTAATCAATGGAACTGAGCCTGCACATTAATTCTGCACATCTTTTTTGTTTTCTTTTGTTTTGCACTTTTGTTGGGCACCAAAAAGAACTAATCACAACCCCTGAAAATTTCTAGAGACAAAAAATATGATATGATTTTAAAAGAATGTTTTATGACGGTCAGTGAATGGCAACTTTCTTGAGCACAGTGAATGTGCTCTCAAAATTCCCTCTTTTTAGACTTTCTCTCTGGTTTAGATGAGTCAAGGTCCCAAGTGTTTTCTGTGTACAATGGACTGTTTAACTTTTTGTTTCCACTTAACATCAGCTTGTCCATGAAACCAAAACAAGTTAATGTTTCAGAAATAATAAGCAGAATTTAGCACCCAGATGTTCTTACTTATAGTACATTGTAGCATGTCCCTCAACCCCAAAACAATACCCCCAAACTCAACTTTCATCTTCTATTGAGAGCTAACTGGAAGTTTTCCAATAACTACTGTTGTGTTTATCGTAAGGAATAGTAGTAGTGTAATTTAAACACCTCACATTTTCATCTGTGAATGAGAGGCTCTTTCGTATATACCTTTTTTTTAAATATTCTTTCTTTTTTCCTTTCTTTTCCTAGCATCAAATCTCTGTGTAACAACAACTAAAAAATCTGATATTTTGTTTTTCTTTAAAATGTCACCAATTAAATTAAGATTGAGGTATATATCCAAACCACAGATTTATTTTTAACTTTTCTTCATGATAAAATTGTTGAATTGGATAATGATTGAGCAGACATTAAACTACCAAAGAAAAATGATTGGCAGCAAAATACAAGTTCAGCCCTCTTGCACTGTTGGTGGGAATGCAAATTGGTGCAACCACTCTGGAAAACAGTGTGGAGGTTCCTCAAAAAATTAAAAATAGACCTACCCTATGACCCAGCAGTAGCACTGCTAGGAATTTACCCAAGGGATACAGGAGTACTGATGCATAGGGGCACTTGTACCCCAATGTTTATAGCAGCACTCTCAACAATAGCCAAATTATGGAAAGAGCCTAAATGTCCATCAACTGATGAATGGAGAAAGAAATTGTGGTTTATATACACAATGGAGTACTACGTGGCAATGAGAAAGAATGAAATATGGCCCTTTGTAGCAACGTGGATAGAACTGGAGAGTGTGATGCTAAGTGAAATAAGCCATACAGAGAAAGACAGATACCATATGTTTTCACTCTTATGTGGATCCTGAGAAACTTAACAGAAACCCATGGGTGAGGGGAAGGAAAAAAAAAAAGAGGTTAGAGTGGGAGAGAGCCAAAGCATAAGAGACTCTTAAAAACTGAGAACAAACTGAGGGTTGATGGGGGGTGGGAGGGAGGGGAGGGTGGGTGATGGGTATTGAGGAGGGCACCTTTTGGGATGAGCACTGGGTGTTGTATGGAAACCAATTTGACAATAAACTTCATATATTGAAAAAGAAATACAAGTTCCAGGAAGTTCCGTTATCTGAAAGATTCTGAACTCTGACATTCTTTGTGCTGCCACGTGTCAGTTAAAATATTGGATTTATTACCATACCTTGTTTCTAGGTCCAGTGCCACCCGCTTCCGCTGGAGTCAGAGCTATTACACAGCCCAAGACGAGTGGGCTTTGGATAACATTTACATTGGGCAGCAGTGCCCAAGTATGTGCAGTGGGCATGGCTCATGTGACCACGGTATGTGCAGGTATGTATGCCACCAAGTGTGATTGTGTGCTTCTCAGGATTTGTGTTTAAGTGTCGTTTTGGGTTTTTTTGTTTTTGTTTTTGTTTTGTTTTTGAGAGAGCGTGAATTGGGGAGGAGTAGAGAGAGAGGGGGACAGAGAATCCCAAGCAGGCTCCGTGCTGACAGCAGCAAGCCTCAGGGCTCGAACCCACGAACCATGAGATCATGACCTGAGCTGAAATCAGACACTCAACCGACTGAGCCACCCAGGTGTCCCAGAATTTGTGTTTAGAGGGATACCATAGCAGTTGTCCTCAGAGTTGTATGGAAAGACTAATAAATAATGAAATAGCCAAAAGAAAAGGATCCTCCTTTCTGTTCTTATTTCAGATGTAAAAGATGTTGTTACATTTGAAAAAGTTTTTTTTTAATGTTTATTTATTTCTGAGAGAGAGGAGAGACAGAATCTGAAGTAGGCTCCAGGCTCTGAGCTGTCAGCACAGAGCCCGACACGGGGCTCAAACCCATGAGCCGTGAGACCATGACCTGAGCTGAAGTTGGACGCTCAACTGATTGAGCCACTCAGGAGCCCCAAGCTGTTGTTACATTTAAGTAAAGTCTGAAGCCATATATTCTAAACTTCAAAATCTAACAAAAGACCAGGCCTCCTGGGTATAAATTTCAGAGTTTATTAATTAACCCCAAAGTCCTCTTTGGGAAACAAGAGCCTTGCTATTATTTCCCTTTCCTTCCTCTGACACTCTTAAAGCACCTGTCAGACAGCTGCTACACGCTGTCTTATGTCACTTCGAGAGAAGCTCAAGGTTGTGGGCAGGGGGCCATGGTGATTATGGCTAATGAGGATGACATAGGAACACACTTAAATACTCAAAGACTCTAAAAGAGATGTAATTTAATCAGAAAAGGGAGCTATAAAACGTGGCCAGAGCTACATGTTGGATGAACAGACAAATATTTATATGTGACTTTGAAGACTATATGTGACTTTGAGGAAAATCCCGCTCTTCTTCTCCCCAGCCACCAACACACACACACACACACACACACACACACACACACACACACATCCTTCTTCATTACTGCTTGATGCCTCAGTTCTGTTATAGCACTGTTTCTTTTAAGGATTCAGTCCTTTTGTTCTTGCTGTTCGGTGTCTGTTAAAACCTGAAGGTTGTCATACACATACCACATACACAGATTGACACTGGAGAAATATCTAATGTGGATGCTAAGGTCTGAGCAAAAGTGAGACATAGGAAATGCTGCAGGTGCGTGGCCTTGGCATTCACAGAGGAGACGGTGACTTGTTTGTTTGGCCTTCCTCTCTCATAGGTGTGACCAGGGGTACCAAGGCACCGAATGCCACCCAGAAGCGGCTCTTCCTTCCACGATTATGTCAGATTTTGAGAACCAGAATGGTTGGGAGTCTGACTGGCAAGAAGTTATTGGGGGAGAAATTGTAAAACCAGAGCAAGGGTGTGGGGTCATCTCTTCTGGATCGTCTCTGTATTTCAGCAAGGTAAGAGCTGGGGATAAAGGTATGACTAAGGTCTGAGAATGCATGATCAGGAAAATATGTGATTTATGGAGCAGTCTGAACTCAGAAGGTACAAACATGAGGTAGTTTTATTCCCCCCAGCCCACATTACTTGCTTTTAAATTCGTTTGTCAAATTCCTACCCCTTAAGTACATTTGGCAAACTCCTGTAGTTTTATGATTGTTTTTGGTTACTACAAATCCAGTTTAGGTCAGTTTAAAGTCCCTGCCCTTCTTTTACCGGATTTAAATCCAATCGCCTTCCTTTCCTGCTGTGCCAGCCGGGCTTCTGTCTTGAGTGTCTTTGAGTGGGGCAGGGACTTGGTGTCTTCTTGCCCCAGCATCGGAGGATGTGTGAGCGTGCAGCCCATGGGCGAGGGGTGAGTGGTGGTGGAGAAGGTGAAGCCTAGAGATTAAGAGCAGCAGCTGCCTGCTGCAGGCGGAATCTGCCGCTTGGCAGCTGTGTGACTTTGAGCAAATCCCATAACCTCTGTATGACTCGGCTTCCTCATTTGTACAGTGGAACTAATAAGAGGATCCTACCTCATTAGTCTTCACACAGGGTAAGTGAGTTAGCACTTGCAAATCACGTACAATGCCCGACACATAGCACTCGTACAAGGATTTGTGAAATTTGCCAATCTGTTAATCTCAAGAATATGATTGGAGGAAGGAGGGATAATGGTGAGGTTTGGGGACATGCACAGCCATCCATGTTGAACATTGAGTTTGGTGGCTGCTGGTGGCATCTGCTAATACAGGACTGTCTTAGTCAATTCAGACTACTATCATTAAAAATACCATAGATTGGGTGGCTTAAGTAGGAAACTTTTTTTCTCAGTTCTGAAAGGTTTGTGAAGTCCCAGATGAAGGCACCAGCAGATTCAGTGTCTGATGAGGGCCTGCTTCCCGGTTTGTAGATGGACATCTTCTCATTGTATCCTCACATGGTGGAGAGAGCACCAAGAGAAAAATCAGGCTATCTTGTATCTCTTTTTTTTTTTTTTTTTGGTTTATGTTTTCATTTTTTAATGTTTATTCTTGACACAGAGATTCAAAAGAGTGTGTGAGCAGGTGGGGGTCAGAGAGAGAGGGAGACACAGAATCCAAAGCAGGCTCCAGGCTCTGAGCTGTCAGCACAGAGCCCAATGCGGGGCTCAAACCCACCAACCATGATATCATGACCTAAGCTGAAGTCTGATGCTCAACTGACTGAGCCACCCAGGCGCCCCTTGTGTCTCTTCTTATAAGGACATTAATACCATCATGAGGGCTCCACTCTCATAATCTAATAACCTGACAAAGGCCCACCATCCCCTTAGAGGTTAGGCTTTCAACATACAGATTTGGGGGCACATAAACATGAAGTCTACAATGGACACTGTGTAGAAGTTTTTCTTTCTTTTGAATGTTTTTTTTTTGAGAGGGAGAGAGTGTGTGTGTGTGTGCACAAACAGGGGAGGGGCAGAGAGAGAGAGGGAGACAGAGGATCCGAAGCAGGCTCTGCACTGACAGCAGAGAGCCCAGTTAGGGGCTCGAACTCATGAACTGTGAGATCATGACCTGAACTGAAGTCAGACACTCAGCCAACTGAGCCACCCAGGTTCCCCAGAAGTTTTTCTCGCAGTGTTTGTCTTCACTAGTGGCAGCACCAGTTTGGGCAGACAAGTCAGTAGACACCAACTGGGAACAAAGGTGTCCACTGGAATCTGTAAGACTGATTCTCTTGGAACATCCCCAACCCATGTTGCTTGGTCAGCAATGGGGAAGGGGGAACCACCTTCCTCTCCTCCCTTGCTACCGTCTAGGCAGGACATTACTTTCATTCTCCCTCCTCCAATTCGTCTCTTTATATAGTTCTCAAAAGGACTGGAGAGGGAGCAGGTCCACTTCTCCAACCTGAGCTACATGTCTAGCCCTACTAATGACCAGCTCCCTATAGAATGTGAGATGCTTAGGGGCACCAGGGTGGCTCAGTCAGTTGAGTGTCTGACTTCAGCTCGGGTCATGATCTTGCAATGTGAGTTCGAGCCCTGTGTCGGGCTCTGTGCTGACAGCTCAGAGCCTGGAGCCTGCTTCAGATTCTGTGTCTCCCTCTCTCTCTGCCCCTCCCCCACTCATGCTCCATCTCTCTCTCTCTTTGTCAAAAATAAAAATAAACATTAAAAAAAATTTAGAATGTGAGGTGTTTAAAACCACATCTTTCCATTAAGGACTATAGCCACCAATTCTAGGACAACTGGAAATGTCCCAGTCTGCATCACAAATACACAGGTGTGGGTGATATACTGTAGGGCTGATATGTTGTGGAATCTGGGAAGAAATCCAAAATAAGTCAACTTATGCAAATGCAAAAATAGGTACAGGTTTTGTTTTGATGCAGGTGCAGAACAAAGAATCAGTCAGCAAACAAGATAGAGAATGATAGAAAATCAGGGATGGATTCCATTTAATGATATTTCCTATCCATTGACATTAAACATCCGCCGGGTATTATTATTAGAGATGACAGTCCACAAGCAACCAGTATACGTTGCATAGATCTGGATACACTGTATAATTGCTCAGAAGTGGGAAGATAGTGTCTCCGTAAGCATCAATTTTAAAATAAGATTATGAATCCTTAACCAATATGTACCAAACATCCCAGTACACATGCGTGCATACAGATATTTTATTTTTTTAATTTTTTTTAACATTTATTTTATTTTTGAGACAGAGAGAGAGACAGAGCATGAACGGGGGAGGGTCAGAGAGAGGGAGACACAGAATCTGAAACAGCCTCCAGGCTCTGAGCTGTCAGCACAGAGCCCGACACGGGGCTCAAACTCACGGACCACGAGATCATGACCTGAGCTGAAGTTGGCCGCTTAACCGACTGAGCCACCCAGGCGCCCCCATACACAGATATTTTAAACACAGAAAGATTATATATCAATATGTATGTACTTAATTCAAGGTGATCTCTGTTGTCAGACTACCTGGATCTGTACCTAGGCTCCAAAACTCATTAGCTCATTCATCTTGCAGACTTCCACATCTTTCTGTACCTTAGTTTTCTCTATTGTAGAGCGGGATGTTGGGACCATTGGTGGGTTAATGAAGGTAAAGAATAAAGAGTCATGTGGGGCACATAGAAATCATTCAGTAAGTGTTAGCTGTCACAATTACATTTTATGAGAGTGTATTTAAAATTTATATCATTAGGGGCACCTGGGTGGCTCAGTCAGTTGAGTGTCTGACTTCAGCTCAGGTCATGATCTCATGGTTTGTGGGTTCGAGCCCCGCATCTGTGCCGATGGCTTGGAGCCTGGATCCTGCTTCAGATTCTGTATTTCTCTCTCTCTCTGCCTCTCCCCTGCTTGTGCTTTGTCTCTCAAAAATAATAAATAAACATTTAAAAAATTATGAAAAAAATTAAAAATTTGTACCATTAAATATTTCTATCTATATGCCCTGCCACTAACTTAAAACCAGCATTTCAAAAGTGAAATCATTCTCTTCCCTTCCCAATCCAGCCTTTTCCCTATATTTTTGTCAGAATATCTGAAGAGCATTTTTTTTCTTTTTTCTCTTATATCAGTAGATCTGTTTTGAATTCTAAGTGAGACAAACTAGCTTAAGCAAAAAAGGGGAAATTTGGTTCATGTAATCAGAACACAGGGAGGACTTATATGAAGCTGGCCTCAGAGATACCTGGAACCAGAAACTCAAATACCCACAGAACTCTCTCCTCTATTTTCAGGTCAGCTGTCATTATGAGAGTGGTGCCAGGACCACAGAGCTCTCTAAACAGCTGTGTAGAAACATCTAGGGAAGGTTTCTGATTGGCCAGTCACAGTGTCTGGAGGAATGACATACTCTGATTGACAGAGCCAGAGTCATGTGCTCACTGCTTTAGCACAGAGGTGGGATACACAATTTGGCAGCCCCTACCAGCCAAAGCAGTAACCCAAAGGAAAGGTTCCTTAGCCCTATTGCAAACCACCCTAAACCTAAAATGTGCTTCTATTCTGTCCCTCTTTGATCAATCAGGGTGCTTTCCAGTACTGCTGCCCTAACTACACCTCTTATTTTTTGAAACATCAGACTTCTGCTCCAAACAGAAATTTCTCCTCCCCATCCCAGGTTTCAATAATTTCCTTGTCTTTGTTTAATCTCCACTGCCTACCATCATGCCTTCTACTGTCTCTGTATCCGTATAAACCTTATAAACGTCCTGCTCAAATCCTGCTTCTCCATGGAGCTTTGTGGCATGATGACTACACTGCTCTCTCCTTTCTTTGAATTCCTCCCTCACTTGTGTTCTATTCATAGATAGATCATAGTTTTATTTTTATTTTCATAGTACCCAGAAAGATGCTGAATCCTACTGACTGAGCCGAACTCTAGATAAGGTGTTCAACTCAGAAATGCATGCCATGAGCTAGGCATGTACAAATCAACAAGTACCTTGAGGCTGAATAGATTATAGAATTGATAGATGATCATATGACCAAGTGGGATTCAACAAGGAATAGAATTTGGTCTGCTGCCCTAATTGTCATTATTGTCACTACACGTATTTGTGAACTCTCCTTCCAAGTTTGTTTTCCTATTGTGTATGGTGTAATTGGCACCCAATAATTCTT